>NC_135329.1:134933143-135153143 GCF_023851605.1 Tamandua tetradactyla | reverse complement strand
CATTTTTGTAAGGAAATGTAAAGAAGAAGTTAGCTTCATTACTTCATATATATATTTCTTTTGCAATGAGAAAGTTATCTCCATTACTTTGTATATATAATTAAATATATAAAGTGAATATGAAAGAAAAGCACTTAATCTCAGTATACCAATTTATCAACACAACATTATCGGAATAACAATAGTCATTTGGGTAAAGGTTTTCATTTATATCTTATATGGAGATAGAAGTTAAGCTTTAAGGAAAAAAATATATATTCTATGTATCATATTTAGATTACAGTTTATAACATTTAAAAAATGCATTTTATTTTGTGGCCCACATTTTACACCTGAAATTTTATTGATTGAAGCATGATGATTTTCTACATAAATAGAATATTAGGTGTAAAAATTATTTTTAAAAATCTAAAAATGAAAATGCCCTATTAGTGGTTCCCATAGTAAATATGGGTGAGACATTCTTCCCAAAATGGCCTACATAGATACATATAAGACCATTTGACAGATCAATATATGTGTAAACAGGATACCAAATCCCAAGTGCAATTAGAACATCTGATTGAAAATTCTTGATTCTACAATTAAGCCAGAGGCTTAAAAGGAAAAACAGCACATTTCCAATTAAATCTACTAAGTACAAGTTAGTTAGTTACAACCATGTCCCGTTTCTAAAACAGTAGCTTTTGGTGGCACACTTTAGGAAGTAAATATTTACCCAGAGAAATGTAATTTCCTTTTCATTTATTTAGAAACTGCATGAGCTAGTCTCAGCCTTCCAATTTTCTTCTTACTAGTTAGAGAGATTTCTCATTTTCTTCATTTTGATATGAGTTGTATAGTTGAGTTTGTGTAAATTTGCAAGGAAAGGCCAACATTCCCCCAATGTTAATTAAAGCATTCTTTCTTAGATCTACTATCCTTTTTTTGATTAAAAAAATAAAACGATATAACACTGATACTTATTTGTAAAGTTATTTTGAATAACGTTTCCTGATAAGAAGCCCCCAAAAAACTTTCATGCTGGTAAATGTAATTACTAATAATTTCATCATGATTGCTATGACTACAATTTACTTACTCTTCATTTATTTTTATAATGAACTGCCTCGGTAAAATGACAAATGATTCCATTAGTTAAGAAACTCAAATGTCAATTTCCATGTGGTCTTTGGTGACTAATTTGCTGAGTTGAGGTTTTGTTTTCGTTATGATAATAATATTTGGCTATGCTCTGTGAGCAAAATTTATGAGGTCTTAAATATTAATCTTTCAATTTACTGAAACAAAGTAATTTTCATCACTAAAATGTTCATGGTTTCCTTTTCAGAGCCCTGAATGCACAAGTCTTAGGCACAAACTTCTGAAACACTGTCAACCAAAAAATAATGCCCACTTTGTTCACTGGGATCAAACCAATTCTTTTTCACTAATGACTGCAAATAGCAGTTCATTTCTAACACAGTTTCCAGTGACAAACATTACTCAGTTGTCAGTAAAAGAAAAGGGATTACATCAGCATTCAGGGGGAAAAAATGTTCTGTTCCTCCTTTACTCCACAGTCTATGTTCAATCAGCCCAGAGCTAATGGAAGCCTCCAGTGCCGAGAAATAAACAAACACAGTTGGGCAAATAGTCCAAAATCAAATCTTGTATATAAGGTGGACAATACATAGTTAGTTCCATTACTGAAGCCTCCCTTGGGAGCCAGAGCAGCTTCGGAGCCCTTCTCATTACACACCAGCACCATCTGTAGCCAGCCTGAACCTTATTTGGGAATGTATAAAGTACATGAAAAAAAAATAGAATCAGGAGCCAAAGAATCCTATTTCAAGTTTAAATTTTGCTTGTGAAAGATCATTTGGTTTTAGACTCAGCAGACAGTAAGCCTCATCACTCACAAGAAGGGACGCGTGTAGCAAGGATTTCTTCAGATCAGGGAGATTGAAGGTAATTGCTACTTTCCACGGGGATCTATCTAACCCAAGTGTAGCTCAGGAGAGTTACAGCATGGTCCCATTAGCTGCGGCACTTGTATCCCACTTCAAATGGCAAGCACCTAGCCTCGCTGTGGTTGTTGTTATGTTAAGGTGCATTATTTAATTCTAGATTGTAAATGGAAAAGCAATCAATGACATTGGCTTCCTTAAAATCCAAGGATCATCTTGTGTATGTGTGAATTTCAAGAAAGGCTATAGCAAAGCAAGTTTTATTTACTGAAAATAAGCCATGGGTATTATTTACAGGAAGTGAAGTGTTGGTTGCTTCTGTTTGGGGCTACAAAGTGGTGATGATTATTATTAATCTTTAAATATGCTGCAAGATTATGTGCAGAACTTGGATATTTTCATCCAAAGATGGCACCTTCTAACAGGCAGAAGTTAGTTTATCAATGTTATCTATATCTACCTTTCTGTTTTCATTCTCCTCTACCTCCATTTCTCAACCAACCCCCCATTCATTAGGATCAAAATCTCTGGAAATCTGATTCTTTTCTTCTGTTTTAACCATCTTAATACAGAACTGCAAATGACTTTTTTTTGTCTTTTGAATGCCATGAAAAGTCCAAGTATATATAAATACACACAGAAAAATACATACATAGAGAGGCAGACTAGATCACATTCATTTGAAGGGATGGGGAAGGAATCCTGAACATCCTGTTCCTGGCTCTCTACCTGAGCAGAAGCTGTACTTCATGTAATCTGAGCTCTGAAAGAAGTAACTGGACCCCAGTTTAGGAAAACCCAGAGTCCCCAACCTACATTTCTCCCGATGCCACCATCTCCCACACACACACACCACAGGTGGGAATTATTCATGGCCAACCAGACTCAACGCGGATTCCTCCCTCCTCCTGGAGGTGCATCCACTCCTGCCAAACTGCAGATCCTTTCAACTACTCCATGTTATGAGGGTGTGGACTGTGCTGTCTCCTGAACTAGTGGGGTTATAAGGACCTCAATCATGACCTGACATCCCAAAACCCTGAAATGATATGCTGAATTTTACACCCTATCATTCAAATATTCGGGTATTTATTTTTCCACTTGCCCTCAAATTCTGAGCTAGGCCATTTCCCTACAGGCAGCATGTCTACGTGGGCAAATTTGTTGTTGCTGATGATAGTGTAACCTGCTCCATTCTCTGAAAAGGATCTCTGGGGTTGATCCTACTTCTTTAGAATTTGGCTTCTCCGGGTCTTAGCTTTGGCTGAGAAAAGACAACCCTCCAGAATGTTCTTGAAGAGTTCCATTCACTCTGTCTCCTGGCCTCAAGTCTTATTTGGTGAATCTGCTTTACCCTAGATTCTGGTACAGACGTTTTTGGGGGATTGGGGGAGTATTTACAGACCTAAACTCTGGATTCCAACAGACCTGGAATCAAATCTTGCTTCCACAGTTTTCTGGTTGTGACTGTGTAAATTACATAATCTCTCTAAACTTCTGTTTCCACAACTAAAATCCAGGGATAATTATAGCACTTGCCTCAAAAGATTATTGTGAGCATCAAATGAGTTAATTCACATAAAGATCGTGAAATCAGTACTCGCTGATGGTTAACTGTCATTATTAGTGCTTAATAATAATAATCAGCCAAACATGGATTCCAGTTTGTCCTTTATTCAAAAGTTTACAAACTTGGATCATATCCACCCAGTTCTGATAATACCCTTCTAAACGATGCACCTGAATATCTTCCATTGGTTAGCAAAAACAATCACGAGGAGCACAAATGCTTTTATTTCAGTTTACTCAGAACGTCTCAAAATATAGGTTTCAGTCTACCAAGATCCAAATTCAAAGTTTAGTGCCATGAAAGGGAGGCAGTATAATGTATAATCAAGTTGAAGAGTTTTTAAATCAGACAGTTCTATCTTTATGTCTTGTCTTCCACATTTCCAAATCGTGTGACTCAAAAATGGACTTAAAGTTTCTTGGGTTTATTTTTCTTTTCTGTGAAATAGAAATGATAATTAGATCCTCTCAAAGATGAAGCATGAGAAATAAAAAAAACATCAAGAAAAAGCCATCAGCGTATAAGCTAACACATAATATGTGCTCAATAAACACTAGCTATTTCTAATGCTATCATTATTATTAAACCTGAAATTATTCAGAAATATTTGCCTTAAAGAAATATTTACATTGTAAAAGCTAAGCAATATTAGACGTCTAATTCGAAAAAATGTGAGTGATCATATGAGTATCTGCTATATCTTAGTAATAAGACATATTGTGAATGAAAATTGCATTTCATAGATATTTCCAAGAGATTTGGAGTTTTTATTTTAGATTCCAGGAAGCAGAGACTTAATAGCTACTATTCAAATGACAGGAAAGAAATTTTTCATTTGGGGTCAAAAGCTTTATCCTTTTGAAAATGTAATGATGTCAAAGGATTGAGGAACCCCATTCTTCCAGCCTAATCTGATCCTAAACAATGATGAAATGGAATATTCATTAGATCTCTCTTCTCCTGAGAGAAGAGGATGAGTTAGGAAATGATGGGTCTCTACTTTTTACTTGGAGATTTTTTTTCTGGTTGTTTTGATGTGTTGTTGCTGTTGTTTTATTTTAATGGCTGGAAATTTCCAATTCTCTTTTCTGCCTTTCCCAAATCTTACCTGTCTTACTTTCAGATGCACTATATGCTTGGTTGCTTCTCTTTTAGCATCCTTTCAGGGCACCTCTTAGATCTTGCCTATATCTCAGATCCACAGAGAAAGTAGAGACAGAAAAGCACCAACAGATCCTTTGTACTAGCTCTACCAACTGGGAGTGCTTTTCTGACCACAAAGACCCTCTCTTCCTATCCCCCCCCCACCCCCACACACACTGCCACAAGAAAATTCTCTGAAGAAAGGTTGTTCTGTGTAATTCAGCAGGACTTCCTATAGGGTAATTCTGAACCTCCACTTTAGCCACTACCCATCCAATAGTGTCCACAGCCACTAAATTCTACCCTTCCTCCACCAAACTCATTCTCTTCCTCTCAAAATGGCCCTTTTTTCTGTCACTGTTGCTGTGATCACATCATTTTTTCATTAACTCCAAATAGAATCTTGAGTCATCCCTGACTCCTTCCTCCCCTTCAAGTTCTAAAATCAGCCCCAACTAACTCTGAAATGTCACTCACATTCAGCCTCTTACTCTCTAACTTCAGAGCCTTCTCTCTAGTCCAGGCCCCCGTCACCATCCCTCTAGGCTGACACATTAGCTCCATATCTGACCTTCTTGTTTTGGTTCACTCTGAACCCACCTGACCCCCAATCCAGAATCTATTCTGTTGTCAGAGCTCTCTTTCTCCTTCTAATGGATATAACATTAATATTCCCCTGCTTAAAATTCTGTGCAAGATCCGCCTCAACATGCATGATGGCATAACTTACTATGATATTAATATGTGCTTTGTTCTCACTACGTTTTACTTTCTCCTGAACTCAGTCTTTCCAAGGTACTAGACAGGCTTGAGCTTTCATGAGCAGGGAAACTTGTGGGGTTAGAAGCAGGAATTGCTTGCAGAAAACTGCTTTTGCCAGTTTTTGTCTCCCACAACCTGAGCACATTGAAAAGGTTATTCTAGGGCACGTGCGTGCAGTATCTTTGAGGATTAGCGGTGGCCAGCACAACACTGAACACCGCAGGATGCTTCTCTTGCAAAAGCCTTAGTTCCTGGGGGAAAGGGAAGAGATCCATCCCTGGGTGATGCTGGCAGTGGAACAAGTGGTGGGTGTGGAGTCAGGAAGAACAGGCAACACCAATTTCAGGACAGAATCTCTATCAGAAGTTTGGTTCTCCAGAAATAGACATCAAGATAGAGTGTGGAGTGCAAGAAGTTTATTAAGGATTCTTAAACTTTAGACAGCGTAAGACTTAGGAATTGAAGTTCCAACTTCCCAAAAGGAAGAACATCTGAAGACTTTGCTGCTAAAATAATAATAATAGGTTTTACTGAGCAAAAGCAGCATATTTGCAGAGCAGCACTAAACGGGCATTCTTCTTAAAAATCTGGGTGGGGGAAATGGCTTATATGGCTGTTTAAGGGAAGGGGAGGAAGGGAGGGTGGTGAGGGAGTATGTGGGTTAACCAGGGCAGAGTGTCCTTGGACAGGCACCAGTCAATTAGTTAGCTGCTGGAACAGGATGTTTCTGCAGGGTCCGGGATATCTGGTGGCTATCAGTAGACCTTATCATTGGCCTTGACTTGCTTGCTACAGTTTCCCTTCTTCGGTGGGGGGGGGGGAGGGGGTTCTATTGCCACTGCAAAGGATCACTGGTATGTCAACTTAGCTCAGTTGGGCTCCTTTTCTTCCATAGTTCCCTGGATAAAGTGGAAGCTCAAGCAATTCAAAGTGGTTAGTGTAGTTATTGTTCATTCTATTTTCACAGGATCAATACCCATTAAGGAAAGGAAGGGAGAGGAAGCAGGATTGAGTAGTAGGAGGTATTATACCCCACTTAGCAAGTCAGACAGAACCGTGGCCAGCCCAGCAAGGAACTCTGGAGTGAAAACTACCCATCAGAGTTGTTCAGTATCACAGGCTGCTCTGGAAAGGGTGAGACCTTAAACAAGGAGGTTCTCAGTAGCAACAGAGGACCCTACAGAAGTGAGAACAGGAGGCTGACTTCTGACTACACCTCCACAGCTGGCAGTATGTCCTTCCATGAAAAGGGATCTACGGTGAGCATTTCAGTGTCTCCCACAGTCTCTATAGGACTATTGGGGGTTACCTTGAGGGAGAACTTTATTCTATTGTAAACCTTGGGGCTGAAAGCAACCCTGTTCTCAGACTCTTTCTCCCTTTCCATTCAGTGTCATGCATAATTACATGTAAAGATTTATTCCTGGTAAGAACCCTGCTTATCCAATTTTATTGACTTTGAGCATCACAGATGGAAGCAATAGGGCCAAAAAAAAAAGCCCATGGAAATTGAATTCCAGCCTCAGTGGCTGGCCGTTTGGTGAGACTTTCACCAAGGTGAGCACCCACAGGACCCAGTCATGGACACACAGTGCATTTCTGAAAATTGCCAAAAATATTTAGGTTTTTAAACTACAGGTTTATCTTGTAAAACTTTAGACAGCCTGAAGCCAAGCAGGTAGGGGTTGAATCACAAAGATATGAGCATGACAGAAATCTGGGACAGTTGAGTTATAGTATTTATATTTTTACATGTGCCTTCCTCACTAGATTATGAACTTCGCAATATTGAGAACGTCCCTTAATTGTTCCTAACCCATAATAAAGATGCATGTCAATGAAATGAAAGGATTTATTTTGTACATGAATACTTGGGGTCTCAGAGTCTCATAATTCATTACTAAATTTAGATTTATGCTGTCTTTTATTTTCCATAGAAACAGAGTTGGTGTTTTAAAGAAATCTTATTTTTAATAAACAAATACAGAAATGTTGCCTATAAGTTATCTAAAAGGAGAATGCATTTTATGGCATTGCAAATTAGCTAATAATAGTTCTCACTTGAATGCGTGGAGGTGGGGGTGGTTAGTCCAGGGGCATGCTGGTGCTTGTATAATGTGTATATGAAAAAGATAGAGAAAGAAAAAGATTTACACAAATGAGAGGTCTCAGAAACCCACTCTTGGAATAAAATGCTTAGAAAAAGCTTGGTCATATCTTATGAAAGAAAGAGGCAAAAAGTTGGAAGTCAACAAACTAATTGTTTCTATGTCAGGTATTGAAAATACAAAATGACTAACAGGATAATTAAATGAGTTCCCATTCTAATATATAATACCTGACATTTATGTAGTGGTTTCTCTTATATCTCCCTATTTAAACAGCTAGAGAATAGATCAAACAATTCCCATTTTACACAAGAGGAAACTGATATCAGTTGCCTAGTGAAAGACAGAAATGGGATTTTGAACTTAAACAATAACTAATTCAACATCCTACCTCCAATGTCACATTAACTAGCTATTGTTGCTGAATTGAAATACTATTTACTTGGTATACAGGCATACCTTATTTTATTGCACTTTGTTTTATTGCACTTCTCAGATATTACATATCTCACAAATTGAAAGTTTGTGGCAACCCCTTGATGAGGACAATTTTTCCAACAGCATATGCTCACTTCGTGCCTCTGAGTTATCATTTGGTAATTCTTACAATATTTCAAACTTTTTCATTAATATTATATAATAATATGTTATGGTGACCTGTGATCAGTGATTGTTTACAGGGTCCATGAATTATACTCATAAAAAACAGCAAATTAAGTCAATAAATATTGTGGGTGTTCTGATTGCTCCATCGTCTAGCTATTCTCCCATACCTCTCCCTCTCCCAGGGTCTCCTAATTCTCTGAGACACAACAGTATTGAAATTGGACCAGTCAATAATCTTATGATGACCTCTAAGTATTCAAGTGCAAGGAAGAGCCTCACATCTCTCACTTCACATTAAAAGCTAGAAATGAGGAAGCTTAGTTGGGAAGGCGTATGGATAGACCAGGCAGGATGAAATCTAGGCCTGTTGCACCAGTTGTCCAAAGTTGTGAATGCAAAGGAAAAGTTATTGAAAGAAATTAAAAGTGCTACTCCAGTGAACACATAAATGATAAGAAAGTGAAACAGACTTATTGCTGATATGGAGAAAGTTTTAGCAGTCTGGATGAAAAAAAGCAAACCAGCCACAACATTCCCTTGAGCTAAAACCTAAACCAGAGCAAGGCCCTAACTCTCTTCAATTGTATGCAGGCTGACATAGAGGTGAGGAAGCTAGTCTAGGTTGACTCATGAGATTTAAAGGAAGAAGCTTTCTCCATAACATAAAAGTGCTGATGTAGAAGCTGCAGAAGTTATCCAGAACTAGCTAAGATCATTAATGAATTTGGCTACAACTGAACAACAGATTTTCAACATTAATGAAATAGTCCCCTGTTGGAAGAAGATGCCATCTAGTACTTTCATAGCTAGAAAGAAGAAGGCAATGCCTGACTTCAGACTTCCAAGGACAAGCTGATTCTCTTGTTAGGGGCTAATGCAGCTGGTGACTTTAAATTGAAGCCAGTGCTCATTTACAATTCTGAAAATCCTGATGCCCTTAAGAATTCTCCTAAATCTACTCTGTCTGTGCTCTATAAATGGAACAACAAAGCCTGATGACAGCATATCTGTTTGCAACATGGTTTACTGAATATTTTCATCTCACTTGAGGCCTACTGTTCAGGAAAAAAAAGTGAAAGATTTCTTTCAAAATATTCCTGCTTACTAACATTGCACCTGGTCACCAAGAGTGATGATGGAGATGTACAACAAGCTTAATCCTGTTTTCATGTCTGTTGATACAACATCCATTCTTCAGCCCATGGATCAAGGAGTTATTTCTGCACTCAACTCTTATTATTTAAGAAATGCATTTTCCAAGGTTATAGCTGCCATAGAAAGTAATTCTGCTGATGGATCTGGGCAAAATAAATTGAAAACCTTCTGGAAAGAATTCACCATTCTAGATTCCATTAAGAATATTCATGATTCATAGAAGGAGGCCAAAATATCCCCATTAACTGGAGTTTGGAAGAAGTTGATTGCAACCCTCATGGATGACTTTGAGGGGTTCTACACCTCAGTAGAGGAAGTGATTGCTGATGTCGTGGAATTAGAGAACTAGAATTAGAAGTGAAGCCTGAAGATATGACTGAATTGCTGTAATCTCATGATAAAACTTTAACACATCAGGAGTTACTTCTTATGGATGAGCAAAGAAATCGGTTTCTTGAGATGGAATCTACTCCAGGTGAAGATGCTGTGAAACCTTGGTGAACTGACAACAATTTAAAATATGACATAAACTTAGTTGATAAGTTAGCAGCAGGTTTTGAGAGGATTGACTCCAATTTTGAAAGAAGTTCTATTGTGGGTAAAGTGCCTTCAGACAGATCGTGTGGTATAAAGAAATCTTTTGTGAAAGGAAAAGCCCATTAATGCGGCAAACTTTATTGTTGTCTTATTTTAAAAAATTGCCACAGTCACCCCAGCCTTCAGCAAACACCACCCTGATCAGTCAGCAGCCATCAACAAGGAGGCAAGACCCTCCACTGGCAAAAAGATCATGACTCACTGAAGACTCAGATGATGGTTAGCATTTTTCAGCAATAAAGTGCTTTCCAATTAGGGTACCTAGATTGCTTTTTAGACATAATTCTATTGGACATATAACTTCTATATGTACTTAAAGAACAAAAAATTCATTTGGCTTGCTTTATTACAGTATTTACTTTATTGTGGTGGCTTAGAACCTAACCTGCTGTATTTCTGGGGTACACCTAGACAGGGAAAAGTATTCTTTTATCTTTTTATTCATTCATTCCACAAGCATTTGTGAGCCCAAGATAAAGGGCACCAAGTGATGGGGATAAAACAATAGACTGCATCCTGCCCTGAGGGCCACTGCAGTTTGAACCATTTGAATTTAAAGTAGAAAGCAGGGATGTGGGACATTCTAGGATATGCTCTTAAGCTAAGTCTTGCAAGAATGTTAAGAATGATCCCAAAATACAAGGGCTGGTGGGGGTGGTGGAGGGTGAGGAACAGCTAAAGTAGTTTGTTGCTTCCTGGCTAAAGCAACCAACTGATTTTTCCCATGGAGCATATGATATCAAATCTGTAGGTACATCAACATTGAAAGAGATGGTTGAAAGGTAAGGAAAGCCGTACTCTGAGATATACTTTTATACTGCCAAAGAGTTTATTCTGTATGCAACGCGGGCTACTGAAGGATTTTTAAGCTTCAATTTCAGTTTGTATCTCAATTTCTGGAGATACAACCTGGGATTTTAGAACAAATATCTTCACCATGCAGCAGTGTGAAAACTGTTTTCACCAAGGAGAGTTGAGCTATAGTATCGGTCAAGGAGAGAAATGTTGAGATCCACACTGACAATGAATGAGTGGAGAGGGAGGCTGAGGTGGATTGTTTAGGAGTTATTGAGGAGGTAGAATCAAGTAAGTTTCATGATAGTTTCCAAGTAAGAAAACTTACTTTATTGGCCGAGATGCTTTTTCTTCTAGCATAAAAGAAAGCAAACAAGAATGGATTTGTTAGTGGGAGAGTGCAAAATTGAGTAAATCTATGTTGGATTTGCTTGTCAACCAGGAGCTTATATCACCTGCTGTAAAGGAGAAAAATGGTCTAGTATTATGAAGGTTTGACATAGCCACCCTGAGAGATGGAGAACAGCATGCAAAAAGATATCTAGTTAGCATTGCAGGCCTGCTAATCATCCTTTCCAGATCTCTGCAGTAGCATCATGCAAATCAACTTATCTCGTCACTGACAGCCCTCAGCACTTCAATGCCTGAGTCAGGGCTCCAGCTCTGAGGTGTTGAGAAACAGTTTGGCAAAAGGATGGGAGTTAAAATGTTATGTTCTGGACTGGGGGCAACAAAAAGCATGGAGGACTGGAGCTAAATAGACTGGAGATTTTGATGAGATGGAAGATTTGATGTAGTCAGAGAAAGGAAGAGAAGAAGCAGAAAGAGAGAAGTTTGCATCAAAGAGAGGATATTTCTGAATGAGCACAGTATTTCTGTGCAAGGTGCATTAGTCTTACACAATAATTTATTATACAGATAAATGTCAGAGGCAGATGAGAAAAGTAATCCCCAGAAATCAGGCCACTAATGAATGTGCAGAGCTGACAATAAAACACTGACTTTCCCCATTGCTCTGCCTACCCCAAATCTGGCTAAAATACTAAGAAAGATTTGGAAAACACTTTCTGCATACAAGGCACAGTGATGAGTACTGATTGATTTACTATCTAGTAAATCAATTTACAATCTAATATCCTATTGAGAAATCATATCATATATTAAACTGAGCAATTACTAATGTGACATTCTGAAAAACAAAGAATCTGTCTTTAAATTAAGCAAGGTATGTCATCAAAAGAACTGTACAGTAGCCTTTTTCCTATGGAATCACAGATTTCTATCACTAAATAAATAGATATGTCATTGATTTTTATGGTCAAGGTCCTTGGAATTAAAGCTTCTATGAAAAGTGCCCCTTGAAAACAGGAAAGTTATTTCACATTTTTACTTTCCTGTCTACAATATTAAACTGTGTTCATTTTTTTCCTTAGCTTTTTCTGCTAACTACCAATTTCTGGTCAGACTGAAAATGAAATTGGGTACAAAATGCTTCATTTTTTTTCTCAGCAATGATTTTTTATGTCTTTCACCTCTGATGAAATGACCTCTACCCATTGCATCATTTTATACCAGGCAATCAGGAGCCTTACCTTAAATATATATATATTAAATTAATTTTAAAAGAAAAATTTGAACATGAAAATTTGCATAATATAAATATTTTATATGGGAAATAGCAATAAAAATTAATATTTATATTATTCATGTGTAAGGGGGAAAACCTGCTAACTAATTTGGAAGCTGTGGTTTTCCTCCTCGAATATTCCAAATAGAACAAATGGAAATATTTTGCTGTGCCATACTTTAAAACTTGCTCATATTAACTCCCTTGTACTGTTTTTAAACTATACTAGTGATTATATTTCTCACATTTTTTCTTGAGTGCTCACCCAGAGTACCATAGAAATATAATATATAAATAAACTATTGCAAAATTCACACAACACTACAACCAAGTTGGAAAGAACCCATTTACAATATATACTAAAACTGCTCCATGAAATGTGAGGATGAGATATTTACCAGCACATTCCTCTTCTATGCATTGTGCAATATTTAAATGGGTCAGTGAAGCTCTCCATTGGCTACATCGTTAGGAGACGACATATTTGTCTGTTTTCAGGAGTTTGCTCCTCTGATGGGCTGTCAGAGCACCACTTAGAACTGCCACAGTTTTAATGGCCTGCATGATTCAGTTCAGATTCTCAAGATTCTTCAATCCTACAAAGTAGTCTCCTCTGGGAAGATGAGGTTGAAATCACTTCTGAGCCTGTTACTCTTTTATTTTTAATTCCTAGAGATACAAACTACCTGCACAGGACTCAGAAGAGTTAAAAGAAAGATTCTACAACTGATTTGTAAAATCACTTATACTTATCTGCATGTTTTTATTTTGTAATCAGTCAGCACCGAGCAATCCCTGAAAATGTTTAACCTCTAAAGAGACCAGAGGAAATTTGTATATCTCTTTTTCAGAGACTCTGTAAAATAGCGCTAACACTGATTTCCACAGTCCTTACTGACCCCTGAGGTATGAATTCATGCAATTGATAGAATAGCATCTGCACATTCAGATTTGTCTCTTGTTCTGTTCATAACCTATTAACAGTTGAAGAAACAATTCTTCATTACTGAGGGCAGAAGTTTAGACTAGTGGTTCTCAAAACTCCCGGGTCCCGCCTCAGACATTCTGAAACAGACACTTTGGGAGTGAACCTCAGCAATCTGTGTTTTAAGGAGTCTTCTAAGTCATTCTAATGCAAACATAAAACTGGCTTAAAATTCACCTTACCAATAGAGGCCTATTTCTTAGTATAATAAACGTTGTTGTACTCAGCAAAACATTTGGAGAAGGAAAGAATAAATGAATGAGTTACGCTCTGTAAGAGACCCTTGAATAAGACCTAGATTTCCTTTCTTAGGCACTGAAATTCCCACCCAGCAATAACTAGAAACACATAAACTGAGCATTATTAGATAAAACTCAAAGAAGGGTGTTCAATTATTAGTATTTGATCACAATATACTGTCATTGCTGTTAATCACTGAATCACATATGATTTTTATACCCCAGTTTCAGATTGAAGGAACACAGCTGTATGTCTCATTTCCTTATTACTTATATAGGTTCAAGGTGCTGGAAGAGATGAACATAATATAATTGTACAAAATCACATCATTCTACATTGCCCGTAATGGGAATCCAGAAAGCTCTGCTAGTTGACTTTTAGGTCACTGCTCTGTGGAAATAAAGGTATGCAGATCATCTAATTAGCTCACACTACAAAACAAAGCCTAGTATTATTGTTGAAAATGCTTCACAATAGATTATGATCTAAGATGTAGTTTAGAAAAAAGTGAAGGCAATTTACCTCTAGTTTTTATGATCAAAATGTCTAAAATTTTCTAAGTGATAGCCTGAGTGTACTTCCAGTCAGCTGGGGCTGTTTCTACTGGGCAACTAATTCAGGAATGATGAGACAAGAGTGATTCTCCTAGTGGATCCCTCACTCACCCTATTCTAGAGTTTCCCTATATTGCCAAACTCAGAGTCACAGGGGAAAAGTTGAAATAATCTAATTAATGAGCAATGTGTCAACAAACAGCTATAGCAAATCAAGTACTAAAGATGTGTATCTTTCTGCTTTTATTTATCCCTTAATATATGTCCAACACTGAAATAATTTCTTGGAGTTTCAAAAATCAGTGTGTTTTACTGTTATCTCTAAATTCTGAGATGCTGTGCTATTTGTGTATAACTTGGTAGTTCCCTTGAACTTTAGGTATCTGTGTGACACCTGAGACTCAGAGTTAGAATTCTGAAGCACTGAACGTCAGCATTACACTATACAGCAGCTGTTAAAGAAGTTGAAAAAGAGATCAGACTTCGATAGAGATATTATTGAAGCTGATCTGATTAAGTAATACAGGGTAAAGGATGCAATTGTCTGTTATTTTAAAATCTCAACATCTGTGAGAATAAAGGAAGAGATATTTATTTTGTCCAAAATTTAAACTTTCTACAGCATACTACCAGATTTAATATATTTGGTCAGTTTATTTAAACAACCTAATTAAATAGAACCTATGCACATTATTGTAATACCCCATACATTCCAGAGTATTTGGAGCAGAAAATACAAAATGGCCTTTGAAGGACTGGAGAAAAAATATGGAACAATTAAACCTTCCCACCAGGAGAATTCATGATATTTTCTCAAGCCTTAGGGGTTCCCAAGTTAATAAGCCAAGCCCACAATCTTGAGACTTGCCCCTATGAAACTTTTGTCTACAATGGTGAGCCTAAGCCCACTTATAATTAGGCCTAAGAGTCAACTTCACTGAACCTCTTTTGTTGCTCAGATGTGGCCACTCTCTTTAAGCCAACACTGTAAATAAACTCAGTACCCCGCCTACGTGGGACATGACTCCAGGGCTATAACTCTCCTTGGTAATGTGAGACATGACTTCCAGGGATGAGCTTGGCCCTGGCATCATGGGATTGACAGTGCCTTCTTGATCAAAAGTGGGAAAAGAAATGAAACAAAATAAAGTTTTAATGGCTAAGAAATTTTAAAAGAATTGAGAGGTCATTCCGAAGGTTACTTTTATGCAAGTTTCAACCAGATATTGCAAATTGCTGTAATATGCCAAGCCCAAATCAATGGTCTTCTAGAAAATACCAAAGAATACCCTGGTCTCCATCTAAGACTTTATAAAAGTTTTACCTATTAAGTTTATTTTTAACAGAAACTTAAAGCCTCCAAAGTTATCAGTCCCTCTAAGAATATCAACCAGTTTCAGTCTTCTACCCCATAATGTCAACACTTCTTCTCAGCATGAAATTAGAATGCTCATTGCCCATATATCGCTTCAGACTAAGAGAATGATCAAACGTGAGGGAGGAGTTGTAACTGAAAAGTTAGGATTTAACAAGCGCTATGACTACTGATTCATTATATAGATACTTCTTTTTAGTTCCTGTGTCTTCGAATAGCCAGAAGGAAGTACCTGAAATTGTTGAACTGTCATCTAGTAGCCTTGATCTTTGATAATGATTATATAATTATATAGCCTTCATCCTGTGACCATGTGATTGTAAAAACCTTGTGACTGACACCCCCTTTTATCAGTGTAGAGTAAATGAGTAATAAAATAAAGATTTGCATGAAAAAAATAGGCTGGGAATATGAGGGTAAAAACTAAGTAAATTATGGATAATGGTTAATAGTATGATTTTAATAATCTTTCATCAATGGTAACAAATAGAATTTTTAAAAAGTGCTATCATAAGTTGTGACAAATTCTCCTTCCCAATGCAAGTGTGGGTGGTGAGGGTGTGTGTGAATCCTGCACATTTTGTATATTTTTGTAAACCCACAACTTCTCTAATAAAATTTTTTTTAAGTTTCAATAAAAAAATAAACGAAGTGCTGGTAAATGCATCAACATGGGTAAACCTGGAAGACATCATGTTGAGCGAAATATGTCAGGCACAATAGGGAAAACATGCTACACTTTCTCTCATATGAAATACTTAGAATAAGCAAATTCATAGAAACAGAAAGGAGAATAGTGGGTTCCCAGGGGTGGGAGAGATGTTGAGGAGTTATTAGTAAATGAGTATGTGTTTTGGCTGAAGATGTTGAAAACAGTCTGGAAGTAGATGGTATTGAAAGTTACCTAGTCCTGTTAGTGTACTTCATGTCAAAGAATTGTCCACTTAAAATGGTTTAAATGATCTTTATGTTATATATATTGTACCTCAATTGAAAATTAAAAAGTTTAAAAAATCAGTGAGAAAAACTTCATATATATATAAATTTAGCTTGATTTTCTTGATTTTTATTCAGATCTGGGGTTACCTAAAATTGTAAAGTAAAATTTCATCACACACACGCATAAATAAAAATATTTTTTCTATAAAAAATAGCTCACTAGAAATACCACTTAATAAAAGATATGAGAAAAACCAGTGGGGTTTTTATTTTGTCAAAATCTTGTTAGTCATGTTTTGGTTTTGGATTTGCAGTCAGTGGAGTATTTTATGCTTCTCAAATTTCTTCTGTTCACTTGTGACTCTCCAACCTAATAGAAATCTCCTTTTTCCCTTCAAGTAATACTTGTCTGCTTCTAGGGCTATCAGGGGAATACTTTTTTTAAAAAATTCTTCAAACCAGCTGGAGCAGTGCACAAAATACATACTGAATATGAACGTACTGAGAAGCAGCCATCAAAATAGCCAAAAATAATCTAACAGCTCATTGTAAAAAAAATACAGAGAAAAGGGTAAAAGTAGTGCCTTAAGGGCTTAGTTTCAATTTCTGAATAATCCACCATTTCAGATAGAGTTAATTCCCTCAACTGTGTATATATGGATAATTTAATTCCACAGATAACCCCTAATATTTGTTTTGGGATAAAATGTCAAACTTTCCCCACTGAACCTTTTCACCTCACCTTTAGACAAGTGGTCAAATGGTGGGATTTGCAGTTGCTTCTAGTTTGCTTGACCCCAAGCTGTGCAAGTTGCTGAAGGCGGTGCAAGTAAAGTGTGAAATGGATCTCCCCACCTTCCTTCTCCCAGAATTTCAGCTTTTTTTGGCCTGATTTGGGGGAGGGAAGTGAACAGTGGAGTAGTAAAATGCAAAAATGAAAGCTGAAAAAAAGACATTTTGTTTTTTTCACTAACATAGGGATTATTATAACATTTTAATATGATAGCTAAAATGAAAACCCCTAAAACAGATACCTAGCAGTTCTGTTAAGCAAGGCAATATTTCAAAGAAGCTTGGGATTTTTGAGGTAAAAGGAAGTGTTTAAACTGCAGCTCTGCTACTTGTTGGATGAGTGACCTTTGGAAAGTTATAAAAATCTATGCATTTCAGTTTTCTTAGTTATAAAATAGGAATAATAACTTTTTTCACAATATTGCTGTTAAGGATTAAATAAGCTCATGCACGTGAGAGGCAGGTTTAGACAATGTGTGCCAGAGTTCCTACTTTTTAAGAGATAAAGTATAGAAAGTGGAGAACTCGAATATTGGTTATATATATAAACCCGAGGTGCTATGGAGTAGTTGTACCTCAACACATCATTGCCAGCAGGAATCAGCAGTTTCCCAAGGCTCCTATTTTTATATCCCCTATTATCGTTTCAACATGTTCCACACACAGTAGTTGCTCACTACCTGTTTGCTAACAATTCTCAAAATCTCTTCACCTGCACGACTGACACATTGAAATCCAGAACAGTGACCAAGCGTCTCTAACACAACCTGCTTTCTGGCTGGAGATGGATAGCTAGACAAGTACAAAAATTCACGTTTGTTTTATATACATATATATATATATTTTTTTTTTAATGGAAAATGGTATCCTAAAAGACAGAATTTCCAGATTGTGTTAATCAATTTCTCAATGATCAAGACCCGGTATTATTAAAATTCTCCTATTGGTATGAATCATCATCTATTGTATATGCACAGAGGACAAAGGCTATGGATTCTAACTTTATACTTTTCTTCAAAAACCTTTACCCCCATGAAATACAGCACTGAATCTGGCAGATGTATTTTCAGAGGCAGCCCACAAAATTGCATCAAATAATAAGGAAAAATAGGGTGGGCCACGGTGGCTCAACAGGCAGAGTTCTTGCCTCCCATGCTGGAGACCTGAGTTTGATTCCTGGTGTCTACCCAAGAAAAAAAAATTAAAAAAAAAATAATAATAATGAAAAATATAATAAATTTGATCCCTAAGAAATTGCATGAGGTTTCTTTTTGTTTTGTTTTCATAAATTCAAATTAAGGTATTTTAGTTGTGCTCAGCATCACTAGAGTGAGAATATTTGACACCTTGCATACTTATCAAAGAATCAATTTGCTATTCATTAGTATATTCATCAGATCATTTTCAGTTGCAAAGTCTCAACTCCAATTAGCATAAGGAGAAAAGAAGACAGCATTGTCACTCTGCCTCTCCCTTTTTTCTCTTTGCACATTATCCTCGTCCTCCCCTGTTGCCATAGTCCTTCTGCCTTGGGGTGGGACCATAGCCAGCATCAGCTGAACTACGAAAGGACAACAGTATTTTCTTCAACCACCGGTTATGTTTTTCATCCTGGAAAAGTCTTTTGAATGGCTTAGCTGAGGTAACTCTGTGGGCCAATCCTGGGTCAGGTGAGGGGGGAGGGCGGGGCGCAGGTGGTAGAAAGGGCCAATCTAAGACCAGAACAAGTGTAAAAGGGAAAAGGATTCTGTGACGACAGAATTAATTGCCTTGATATTTAGTCTAAGGACAATTATTTTTGTTAGTAAATACTGGTTTAGAAATTCCATTAACTTCTGTAATAATTTGAATGAGTATTTTTAGCTAAACAATATAAAAAAAGAAATGCTTCAAGTAATCATTAAAACACTTCGATCACTTAGAGGGAACTTCACAGGCTTAAACATTACTGTAAGTGAGAAAAAATATAAAACACAATTGCTGAATTTTAACAAATTCTTAAAACATCAATTAAATCTATGGTTTTATGGTGCTTTGACCATTAGAAGATATGATTTCCAATTACTCCTCCTGGAAAAATTAACTCACCAAGACTTTAAGCATCATATTCCTCAAGAATATCATTTCATATTAGCAGAGCTGAGAAGGCATTATTCCTCTGAAGAACAACTTCCAAATAAAACACTTCCAAGTAATTCCAATTTAAGCCATCAAAATAGCGAGGAGAAGAATATCGAATCCTGGCTGAGAAGGAAGCTGTGTTGATAGTGTTCAATCATCGGTCTCTGCTACAGGCAAGAGGGTTTTTTTGGGGGGGCGAGGGGCTAAAAAATGAATGAGTTCATCACTGCAGGACTTTTCAGAGACTTTAATGGGCTAACATGTAACACTTCCAAATCCATTTGACTTAAAATAATTTTTTGTTATGCTGCAGCCTCTGAGAGGGCTTCTATCACCAGCCCGTCCAATTGTCAGTCATTCTACTGGTGAAGAAACAATTTAGTAATTGGATGACTTCTTTATTGAGATGTGCTGAATATTTCTTGCTTGCTCCTCTGAATCCCCCACCTACCTTTCTCTGTCCTGTTCTTTGTCCTGGAGGCTGATCTGTAACGACTGCACCTCTCTGGCAGTCTGGTTTCTGGCTAGGCTTGTTCAATGGAGAGTATAGGTAGGAGATGGGAGACCAAGAAAAAAGTGAGTAATGCATGTTAAGCCCCTGCTGGTTGCATTTGGAGGCCAGAAATCCAGCTTCTGTAAGGCGGCTCTGTCTTCATGCCCTATTATCTGTTCACTCACCTAGATGCAGTGGTAGTCACTGCACATCTCTACCTGGGGTTGATGTTTTCAAGAGTCCCACTGTGGCCCTGCTCTGATGAGCCCCTTTCCCAAAATGTGAGGCATCTTCAGGGCCCAAAAGATGTGCCTACTCAGGGCTTGCTCTCTCCTCTTCTAGACTACATTCTGAGTGCTCAGAATTTCATATATCCCTCCCCACACCGACCATGACAGCTTCCAGGACTGCAACTGTCCTTTTTTCCAGGGCCACCCTCCAGAGGCAACTATGCTATGGACAAATGATCCCTGGTGCCTAAGAGATGGCCAAAGGGCAGCGGTGTATTGTATGGACTGAGGGATTTGGGTACACTGGCTAGGGGTTCCACCCAGAAGTCTGAGCATCTTTTTTTCTAGTTCTTCAAGGTGCTGCCCTCTTGCTGAGCCATGCGTCCATGGAGTAAATTAATGAGGATGCCTGCTTCTAGTCTGACACATGTGTCATACAAAGGAATAATAGCTCAGAAATAGAAATAGATGAAAGTTTTTTTAATCACACTGTCCTGAATGCTAAGATTTCCTTGAAGGTGCTCCATGAGCATAAGGGAGAGCTACGCAGTGGCCACGGTTCCCTTGAATCCATAGCAGCTGGGCTCTGATTTGCTTTATATATTGAGTTACCTGTAAAGTTTCATTTGAATAAATGGTTCTGTAGATAAACTAAATAATTTCTACATGCCCTTCAAGTGTGGCCATTAAGAGGTTTTATGATCCTCTGTCTCCTGCAACCACATGCAATCTTCTAATCTCTTGTTTTTAGGTCCTTCATTTATTTTATTTTTTATTATTATTTTTTTTATACACATGGGCAGGCACCGGGAATCGAACCCGGGTCCTCAGGCATGGCAGGCAAGCACTCTTACCTGCTGAACCACCATGGCCCGCCCTAGGCCCTTCATTTAAACTATACAATTCTTCATTATCCTACCTATATCCTTTACTGACCCTTGTTCAAATGACTCTCTAACTCGATATTTCTTCCTTTTTTCCACTACATTCTTCAAAGCCCTGCTCAAAATCCACCACCTCTGCGCAGTCACCCCAAGTTAATGTGAATGTGGATGAAGTGTTTTAAATTCTTCATCAGTGGGGTTTTGCCGTCGTAGTTTTTGTTCCTATTTGGTTTGTTTCAAGACTTGAGTCCCAGAAAGTGCCTAGTTTCCCTTCGCTCCATGTGATGGAAAAGGAGGCAGCTCGGGGCTGCAACAGCATCCTCTAATGTGCTGAAAACCGTGGTAGATTTCAGTCTAAAGTGGGAACATAAAAATAAGCAGCAGGATTCAAATGGATGCTACAATTCCACAGAAAGGAATGGAGAAACATTGGCTGGATCCATGAACCAAGTGTTTTAATAATCAAAAGAAGATCTGCAACAATAAAAACATCTAGCATTAAGTGAATATGTAACATGCCAGATGCATAATCTCACTCAAACCTCCCAGCCCTGAGTTAGGAGTTGTTATTAACCCTACAACTCCAAATATCTGAAACATGCTTATTTTTAAATCTTTGCCAGGTTGTCCCTTAAAATTAATTTCTTCTGAAGTAAATTCACATCCTGGTTATTAACTTGGTTGCCTGCTTTTCTTACTACTTTGACATTTTTATGTTTGAACACATTTCGAGTGATATTTTTGTTTGTATGTTGAATTTTCCTTGTTTCTGCCATAAGGCTCCTTCTCTCTGTCCTCATTCTATTCATGTGTTTGTGAGCTTATTTTGAGTTTGATTTTTTTTGGTTCTAGGTTTTCTCTGCATTCTTTTCTCTCCCTCTATGCCTAGCCTACTGGACCAACTGTTTTATATCTGTCTTCACTTTGTTCCCTGAACTGGACCAAATCTTATGCTTTTCTCTGGGGGTAGGGAGGTGTTCTTGAGAATGTTGGGGATCAGTTACAAACCAAAAGGGGGCTAATTACTGATCTGTTATGTGGCTTTATCTGTGTATTCTTGTCTCCCTAAGCTATAGTTTCTAAAAGCAGGAAAATGGATCATATGGTTATCAAAATTATACCCTTTTTTTCCCTGTTTTTCTCTTTTTGCAAATAGGAGAGCCTGACCTACCTTCCTCTTTTTGTTGTTGTTGTTGTTGTTTTGTTTACATGGGCAGGCACTGGGACTCGAACCCGGGTCCTCTGGCACGGCAGGTGAGCATTCTTGCCTGCTGAGCCACCATGGCCCACCCACCTACCTTCCTGTTTTAAGTTGTAAACTTGACAGGAGTTTTCCATCTTGTGTGGAGCACTTTATTTCACCACCAGAAAATATAACTTCAAAACACTTTTGCCTGTTTCCAAACGCAGAGCCCAACTGGCCCATGGTATCTAAAACCAGGAAATTTTCATTAAACTTTGAAACTAGTGAAGATATACAAGGTGATATGGGAAATTCAGAAAAATCTGAAATCACTAATGATCATGAAAGATAATTATTTTTAGTCACCCCAAATGAAATTGCTGCTGTGCAAGTCCCAATACAATTGATATAAATAGCAGCAACCAATGTCATAATATCACTGTGTTTATATATAAATTTAAAATATGGGTCTTAGTATTGTGAACCTAAATATCAGTGTCTTTTATTTGATAAAGATGTATCCAATAAACTGCAGAACACTATCACATTAACAGAAATATCTCTTGGCAATTTTTTTTTTTACCACAAATTATCAATTTTTTTAATCATCAGAAAGAAAAAGGGAGGGCAAACAGTGATTCAGTGGTAGAGCTCTCGCCAGCCATGCTAGAGACCCAGGTTTGTTTCCCGGTGCTGCCCATGTGGGAAAAAAAAAGGGGAGGGGGGATCTTGAAATCTTGACTAAGAGCCCTACAATGAAAAGCAAAATCAAACAAGTAAATTTAAAAAAAGAGCTATGTTTTCTTCAAGTTTAACTTCAGAATAACCTTATTAAGGCAAGGCAACATTTTAAGGCATACATGATGTATATGATCTTAGCACTGTAGTTATGCCTAAATTGGTTTGGGATCAAAAAGATACAACCAGACTGAAAGAAAGATTTTAATCAAACTAAATATTCAAAGGTAACCATTAAATGTGCTTAGGAGCTGTGCTTAACAATTGTTTGCAAAATTACAATTAACCTACTCTTTACCTCATCTATGAAAGCTCAGATATTAATAGTTTGGTGATTTGATTAGTCTACTGTATTTATTATGATGATATTTAATAAAATATGCTAATGAACAAGATGATTGATAAAATTTTTGGTAGTAAAATACCTTCATTTTTTACATAAGCACATTGAGTCTCAAAGACTTTCAGAATATTTCCTGAGGCCATACCATAAATTGTAAATGGCAAAGGCAATTTTATAACTTGGGTTTTCTGACCATGTATGCATTAGATTCAGATCATAGCTTCAGTGTTCAAAACCAAGATAAATTTGGAAGGCTTTTAGTTTAGAATCTATTATGATATTTTACAATTGGCAATTCATTTTTTATTTGCAGTGCCATTTGGTTTATTTTATTTTTTGCTCACTGTCACAACAAATATGATACATATTCTTTAGTGCAACTGTACAGAACTTTAATATCAATGAATGATTTTCAGAAAGAATTCTGAATTGAGTTTCCACTTAGAGTTGAACAAGTGCCTTGGTTCAGCAACATCCAGTAAGTGAGACATAAATAATTGCTTATTAAAGACTTTACATGTGGAATATTACAATCACTAAGTATTAGCAATTCAATAATGAAAGTATTATGATTTACTTGCCTCTACCATTAGTCATCGACACCGTGGATTTTATAATATTGCTTCCTGCCAGTAATTTTGATTGAAACAAAGGAGAAATGACCATGAAATATACATGTACAACTATATGAATTCAGTACAATTACTACGAATGGTTGATGAACTCCTTAACTTTTTGATACTCTTTGACAAGCTGTATTAAATTTCATTCTATGGCATCTGTTAAGGGAGATGCAACACTCTATTTATTGAGTGAGTTAGAAAGGGAAAGAATGTCCAATTAAATTTATGTGAGGCCTGAATAAGTTATATCACATTTATCCTTGGACTAGGGTAAGAAAATATTCTTAGCCTTTTGCACTTTTGAAATAGT
The DNA here is from genome assembly GCF_023851605.1 of Tamandua tetradactyla. Taxonomy (NCBI): domain Eukaryota; kingdom Metazoa; phylum Chordata; class Mammalia; order Pilosa; family Myrmecophagidae; genus Tamandua; species Tamandua tetradactyla. The sequence goes on along the minus strand of NC_135329.1, from coordinate 135,129,021 downwards.
AAAGAAATGGGGAAATTGATTGTGAGTTCCTGACAAGAAATAGTCGTAGCCTATTGGGGGCTCCTTCAAAGAAGACAGCCTAAAGATCTCTCAACAGAAAGAAGAATTGCCAATATCTCCATGAGAATCACAGTCTCACGCAAGAGTATTATAAAAGTAGGTTATAAAGCATAAAGACATGGCTGTCTGCATAAAAGGAGTCCCTTAGGAATCCTTATTCATATATAAATTTCAAAAGCAGAAAATTTACCTCCATTCTAGAATTTGTCCAGGCTAGAGGGAAGTCTTTATCTCTTAGTTAAGAGGTGGGGGTGGGGTGGGGTGGGAAATGACAAGACCATCCATGGGCAATTGTTAAAACTTTTGATATCCATAGCAAAATAACGGTACTGTCTAGACCACGCATTCCTTCCTATTTTTGTCTCACACACAAATTCTCAAAAGGAGAAAAAAACATCCATGGCTTCTAAGTGCCAGCAGAGGTAGAATTCAAGATCTCTCTGAATATGACCTTAGAAACAAACATGTGAGTCAAAGAATTGAACAAAATTTGGCCCATGGCCCCTTTAAATTTCTCCCTCTGCTAAACAGACATCTAGTCATTTAGAAAAGAACCCACCCCCTTGTTAGACTAGCTGAGGGACAATCCCCTGTTGTCATTTTTATTGTCTGCCCTGGAGAAGGAGGCAGCTTGGGATGCCTAATGGAATCCTGATTCTATTTCACAGCTACAGAACACAGCCAGAGGCCCGTGGTGCTTTTGTGAGCCAGAATCCACGGAGGCTAATTTTGGCTGAATAGAGGCTAAAGAGAATTCATTTTTCCTTGTTACATTTATTTCACTAAAATTGTTCAAACTCACAAGATATTGCTGGAAGGACACCAGCAAGCACTTCTTAATTGGGGTCCCATTCAGTAGCAAAACTGACTTTGCAGGTACGGGCCACAGAGGTGATGAGGATTTCAGGAGCCCTAAATGCATGGAAATTAACCTTAACACAGGAGACATAAATGCTCTCTCTACTTGGATGTGGAATAGAATCTCAAGGCTTCTGTTTCAACTACTTGCTGGAAACTGTAACCATGGCTCTCATCTTTCAGTTGCTACATATGAAAGGTTTCATGTCCGCATCACCAGTGGATTCTGCTGAGCATGCTCAGGGAAATCATTGCAACCCCCCTTCCCTAATCCACACCCCTATGCAGCACCCCCTCCCCCCCCAAATAAAAACCAAATTGAGAGTCTCTAACAATAACTAGCAGCAATTGAGTATTAATCAATTCTCAGAAAGCTAAATGCACAATAGAGAATTAGGAAGAATCATTTTGCCTTTCCTTCCCTACTTCAAATTTTAATGAGTAAGAAAAATTGTACATTTATGTTTTCAAATGTGTGCAACATTCTGGTCCTAAAAAAATACCTCGATGTTAATAGTACAGAATCTTATTCTGAATTTTAATTTTGCATGCATTATGTGAGTTATGTTGAATTTCACTAATCACTATGTATAATTCTAACTTTTCATGTATTTTAAACTTAATAATTAATAAGGATCGCCATTAAATTGCTTCTCATAGAATAAAATTCTGTGAAAACTTGCCAAGTATTGATACGATTCTTGTTGTTTTCTGGGGTTCTTCAGTCTTTGGTTAATGGCAGTAGCATCCCCAGCAGTTACCTGGGAGAAAGTATAACTAGCCCCACTTTACAGGTGAAAATAATAAGCTTATGTACCACTGATAGGAATGCCAGATGGAAGAATTTCTGTCTTCCATTTCAAAACTCACTCTTTTGGAATCAGAAACATCAAACTAATCCAATGCAATCTTTTTTTTTTAATGTGAATTTAAAGCATTGTTCCAACAGATGAAAATTGGTGTTTTACAAAGGAAACTTGGGGAGAAAATGAAATTCCCTGTAACAGGTACTCCACATTGTTTGTTGTCCAGAGGGTTCTGAGCATAGTTAACCTAAGCTCACCTGCATTAAATATTGACCCTGAGGGGCAATTTGAGGCCTTGCTAATGGGGCAATTTGGGGCCTTAATGATGCAGACAAAAAGGTCCACAATCCTACTTGATGAAGTGAAGAGGCTCATTAGAATGATTTTCAAGGGTGGTGCTCGAAGAATTAGCTTACCAACCAAAGCCATGTCTAAACTAGTCAAATAAAGAGCTCTTCATCTAGCTAGAGTGCTGTATTTGACCAATATCTCCATGTTCCTATGGGTTTGATTTTTTTTTTTCCTTCTAGGGCCATAAGTTTACCACAATCTAAGTGGACAACTCTGGCTTTTTTGCAAAACTTTATGAGCACACCAAAAATGTTCTATTTTCTAAAGCCAGGCCAAAAAACAAGCAAAAGTGTTTATGCAAACTGATCTCAAATCACCAATTATCCACAGTAGAATAAATTTCAGTGGTGAAAACAATGGGATGTTGTTTAGGCTACCAGATCTGTAGAAAAAGAGGTGCCAGTTTCTAGTATACAGGCAAGAGAAATTTGGGGAATAAGGGATATAAAATCACCTTTAATTTTAAAACAACAGAGCGACAAATTCTATCTCATACATAATTTCAGCAATATGCCTGGTAGTTTTGCAAGTATGCAATATATTTAAAGTCACAACGTCATAAGTAGACAAATGCACACTCAAATGCACCCCCCACACACACACAGAGTATGCAAACCAGCACGTCAATGTTAACTCAGTCAAGTAGAAAAGGCAACTGTACATATACTTAGTGCTTCATCATTAGAAAACCGCATTCATTGAATAAATATACAGTACGAATCATCAACAGCGGTGGATAACTATCCTTGTTCATAGACATTGTGTTTAAAAACACTAAGAAATATAATATTCAATAAATAGTAGAAAATATATTACAGATGTTTAATTTCATCAAATAAGTATGTAGCCTTCTTTTCCTTTATGATTATGCTATATACAGGCACACTGTCTAATTTGATTATTAAATACAACAACAGACTATCTATTCTTCGATTTATTCTTAACCACCAGACTGGATAGACTGAAGTGCCCTCAGCTTTGCCCTAGGCTCTTAATGCCTCCAAGCTACTGTTTTAGTGACTGATCCAAAGGGAAAATTCAAAATTTGACACTTTTAACTAATCAACTGCAGGATAATTTCCTCTCAGCACTGGGAATACATATCCTCTCCCTACATATAAATTCTGTAGTTGACTACAATCTTTGGAATGTACATGTTTTAAAAATGGAAGAATGTAATTATTATCAAAACTAATTTGCCCCTCAAACAGCCCAAATTAAATTCAATAAGCACCGTTGAAATTACAGTGATTTAGGTTCTGAGGCTTCACCCTACTAAATTTTTAACTGCAGCAAATAGGTTCTGCTTCTGGGATACAGAAGCAGAAGGGGGGAGCCAAGACGCCGACATTCCTCCATATAAAAATGTTTTTGTAATCACTCTATTTAAATAGTAACATTTTATTTTTTTAAGCACTTAGTTTCTTGATCAGGATCCATATTCATGGGGTCTTGCTGTAATCCACTTTACCACTTAATGTTGCAATTCAAATGTTCAGTCAGAAGCACAGCCCTCCAGGATAAAGCATGAATATTACCGTGTGGGGCTGTAAAGAGAAGACTATTAGAATATATCACCAACACACTAGGGGACCATTTAGTCCACTGCTCTAAATACATCATTTAATTACAATGGAGACATTACTTCATGTTTCTACTGATGTAAGTATTATTAGAATTCATGATATTCGCAGGCTACTATGGGCCATTACATTGGCCATAAGCTATTCCATAAGATTTACTACTAAAGGCCCGCAAGGGTATTTGAGCATTCATGGATTCTGTGGCAGTAGGCTTTTATCTAAGACACATAAGTGAGGGACAACCTAGTTATTATCTCTAAGAAACATAGCTTAATATTTTGGATTCTAAAGGTTAAGGTACCATAAATCCTGAATTACTCTGAGATATCACATAAAAAGACATTTTTATTTTATTTTCCTCTATTCTGCCTCTTAAAATATTTTATGATGGCAGTTTCTAGCGTTGTACCACGTTGTTTACATTCAGTCCTGGGATGCATCAAAACACTGACGCAGCATTTCTTTTAAACTGTAGTAATGAAAGCAAAGATGCGTCTGTGTGTCTCTCTGTCTGTGTGTGTGTGCTGTGTCTGAGATGTAGCAGGGGAGAGAGAGGGAGACGTTAACCCAAGGCTCTATTTTTAAAAAGCACATACAATTTCCAGTTTGATTAGTCCTGCTGATTGCTTTGATTAGCCCTTTTCATGAAAGGTATCATTGTTTGGTCGGAGCTGAGCTGATCTGCCCCTGGATGCAAAGCTGCGGGCCATCTTAAGAGGGAGATTGCACAGGGAAGCGCAGAATCAAATTGGGCACTGCAAGAAGCCACTTCAGAAGGCTGTCTACTTTTAAGACGTAAAAATTGCAACCAGAAAACTCAGTACAGACTGATAAAAGGGCTTCACAAATTTGTTGCAAAAACAGGCAGAGAAAAAACTTCTCTTTATTATGAAATAAAAAACTTCTGGATATCTTCCTAATAAATGAAAGATTAGGGATTTGGGAAAATAATGCTTTGAAAAAAGCAAGTAGAAAATGTGAACTCCAACCAAACAATACAATTTCCCTATGCTGTAGCAATGCAAGTTTCACATTTTTCTCCAAGCCTCTTTCTTGGTATTGCAAATCACTCATCTGAGTCTTAATGCATGAAATACGTAACTATTTTACATTTTCCAGAAAAACTATTAGGCAGATTCATCAGCATTGACTGTCTTAATTATTAAGAGATGACTCTGAAATGACAAAGAGCAACAAGCAGCAAAAAGGGTATGGTGGAAATATAGAGGAAGCTATGTTTGCTGAGAAACAGGAAGCACTATTGATTTGAACATAGAAAACTGAGTGAGAAGTTGGGCAGGCAAGTCAGATGTTTGATCTCTAAATTTGCAGTATGGCTGCATAACCTCTGTGGCAGATTATTTTTTTTTCTAAATCATTTCCCTTCCTCCTTCCCCTCCCCTCCCCCCACCTGTAACCAACTCCCAGAACATCTTTTCCTGGGGCCCTAAAACTTCTACTAGTAGAAGGATCTCTACCACTCCTACAATAACGGACACCAAAAGGGCTAATCATAAGGCCAGATCAAGTCTCAGTTTCTACAGATCATTGTTCTGAGAGCTTTATATGATGGGCAAAAGTCCCCAAATTTTATTTATTTATTTTTTTTCATGGGCAGGCACCGGGAAACCAACCCAGGTCTCCGGCATGGCAGGCAAGAATTCTGCCACTGAGCCACTATCACACCACCCCCAAAATTTTATTTTTAATAAAAGGAAGTAAACAAAATAAGCAGAACTGTCTTGGACATAATTAGCTATTCTTTATTAAAACCAAAATATTTAATTAACTCAATTAAGTAAAAAGACCATCAAATATGTGCATTGATAATAGTTATCACATAGCCACATTACTTTCTATGTTCTTCCTCCAATTAGAAACCATCACCCTTTCAGGTCAAATTTCTAGATACAACCACTTCTGTTTTGCATAAAAGGCATAATGCAAACATAGTTTAACCTCAAAACATATTAAATCTAAATAATACATAAAGAGCGAAGCATTTTGAATTAACACATCAGGTCTACATTAATAAGTAACTTTTGGAAAAATTTATAATGGTATTTTTTTATAAAATCATAATGCTCTGAAGGCCATGCAAATTTTTAAATCTCTAAGTATTAACCTTCAAATTCACATGCAGTCATTAGCAATAGTAGAATATTCAAATTGTGTATTTAAAAAATAATTGTTATTATGAATCAGGCACTATTCTAAATGCCCTATGTATATTATATCATTTAGTCCTCACAGTAGTTCCATTATGAAGTTGCTGTTATCAACCTGATTTTACAGATGGGAAAACTGAGACCTAGAGAATGGAAGTAACTTGCCCAAGGTGATGTAGCCCAATCAGCAGCAGTAGGGGCCGAACCATGACCCTTGACCTTTCAAGCCATGATTTTAACCAAGGTTCTCTACTCCTCCCAATCCACAGGAACTCTTTATTGCATAAACACATGAGGGAATATATATTGAAGAAAGAAAAGGCAGGAAACAGAAAATGTTGAGGTGCTTATAGAAACTTTTCTATACTTGCTATGCCTTTTTCAGTTAGGACATTAACATTCTGAGCTTGCTTATGTTCCCCTCATTTCCTTTCCTCAAGCCATATTTTTCCAACTACCTATTTTTCAAAATATGCATTCACCAACTACAGGGAATTTTTTTATTACGAGCCATGCAATTTAGTTCCATCTGTCCCCTTAAAAAGTAGTAAAAATGAACAAAATCTTTCCTTAATCAGACACAGTTCCCATAAAAAATATATATATATCACTAAGGGGCTGGCCTCCTTCCAATTTCACGTGTACTCCCACTTTACAAAACTGAATGGCCCCTGTCAAGCGGAAGCCAGACTCAAGTCATGCCAGAATTCCAATGGAGAGAACCCTCAAGAGGACACTGATAACCTCTAAATTGGAGGTACTATGGCCAAGAGACCAGGGAAGGGGATCAGAGCTCCGTGATTCCTGCCTGGGAGAAATTTTACTCATGGAACCCTGGCGATGTCCAAGAAGGAAAGGCAGTGCCAGCCGCAGGAGCAACCTGCAAAGATTTGTGGTTTGACATGATACCCAGTGATTCAGCTGAACGTGTAGACAAGTACTCAGAAAGGGTCAGCACTCCATGGACTTCTTTCACTTATTTTTGAGCAACTACTATGTGCAAGGTCCTGTTCCAAGTGCTGGCAATAAAAGAATGAACAAAATAAATAAATAAATTCTTACCCGTTTGGACCTTTCACTGTGATAACAGTGTTTAGACACAAGGTCCACATCAAGTCCCCAGGAAACAAGTCCCACTGTCTTTGGAGCTTTGGCTTACTTCCTGCACAGTCCTCTCACTTGATTCTGCTGCCAAGGAGAGCACTGCAGCTCCACCCTCATACTTTTAGACATCACCCCAAGGAGTTCAGACACCAGGTCTTGGGTCCCCACAATCATCTAAGAGTTGTCTCTTAGAAGCCATTCTCATCCTGCTTGAAGTACAAAGTCCCTTCAATCCTTCACCCCTGAGGATGGGGATGAAGGCTCAACACACCTACAACTGTCACAAAAAAAACACTACCTCTCAGCTCAGGGGTGCCCACTTTCTCCTGACTGGAGACAGATGATTCCTAACATGGGAGACATGCCTTCCCAATCTCTTAGCTTGGCAGTGCCTGCCTAACGGACTAAAACAATGCCCCCCCCCCTTTTTTTACCTACCATTCACTCCTTTTAAAATTAGATACTCTCATGCACATTTTAGGTTATTATCTAAAATTTTTCATCCAATATTTAAATGGTTGCAAAGGATGTAATTGCTGTCATTAAAATAAACCTGAAGCTAGGATCCCAGACCTAGCTGCACATCTGGAGGAACTGGAGGGAGAGCAGCAGGCGGATCCCAAGGCAGGCAGAGGGAAGGAGATACAGGATTGGAGCAAAAGTGGATGGGATTAAGAGTGAAAGAGCTGAACTGTCAGCAGGACCAAAGGGTAGTTCTTTGAGAAGACCAATAAAATTGAGAGGCACTTGGAGGGACTGACTGGGAGGAAAGGAGAGAAGATGCAGGTGAATGGGGTCAGAAATGAAAGGGGGGACATTGCTGCTGACCCCAAATAAATGAAAAGAATCATAAGAGGATACTATGAAAACTGTATGCCAACAAATTAGAAAATTTAGATGAAATGACCAATTCCTAGTGATGGGTGAACAACCTGACTCTTAAAGAAACAGAAGACCTCAACAGCCCAACTACAAGAAAAGAGATTGAATCAGTCATCAAAAACCTTCTCAAAAAAAGAAGCCCATGCAGGCAAGGATGCTTGCCTGCCACCCCGGGTTCGATTCCCGGTGCCTGCCCATGTAAAAAAAAAAAAGAAGCCCATAACTAAATGGCTTCACAGTTGAATTCTAACAGTAATTCCAAGAAGAATTAATACCAATGCTGTTCAAATTTTTCCAAAAAAAATTTGAAGAGGGGGGAACACTACCTAATTCTATGAAACCTATATCAGCCTAATAACAAAACCAGATAAAGATACAAGAAAAGAAAAGTACACACCAATTTCCCTTATGAATATAGATGCAAAAAAGCTTCAACAAAAAATTTGCCAGTTGAATCCATAGCACATTAAAATAATTACATACCATGGCCAAATGGGTTTTATCCCAGGTGTGCAAGGGTGGTTACAAATCAATCAGTGTAAAACACCACATTAACAAATTGAAGGGGGAAACCCTATGATCATCTATCTATGCACATGATCATTGATGCAAAGAAGGCATTTGACAAAATTGAGCATACTCTCTTGATAAAAACACTTAGAACATAGGAATAGAGGAAACATCTTCAACATGATAAAGGATATATGTGAAAAACCCACAGCCAACATCATATTCGATGGTGAATGACTGAAAGCTTTTCTTCTGAGATCTGACACAAGACAAATATACGTACTGTCACCACTGTTGTACAATATTATGCTAGACGATCTAACCAGAACAGTGAGGCAAGAAAAAGAAATAATAAACAAGTTCAACAAAGTATTGGGATACAAGATCAATACACAAAAATGAGTAGTGTTTCTATACACCAGTAATGAGCAATCTGAGGAGAAAATTAAGAAAGAAATTCCATTTACAATAACAAATAAAGGAATCAAATATCTAGGAATAAATTTAACTAAGGATGTATAGGACCAGAACAGAAAACTACAAAACATTGTCAAAAGAAATCAAAGAAGACCTAAATAATGAAGGGCATTCTCTATTCATGGATTGGAAGACTAATATCATTAAGATGTCAATTCAACCCAAATTCATTTACAGATTTAAGACAATCACAGCCAAATTTCCAACAGCCCACTTTGCAGAAATGGAAAAGTCAATCATCAAATTTATTTGCAAGGGTAAGGAACCACAAATACTGTAAAATATCTTGAAAAAGAAGAATGAAGTTGGAGAACTCATGAACCTGACTTTAAAGCGCATTACAAACCTACAGTGGTCAAATGGGCATGGTACTGGCATAAAGATAGATATATTAACCGATGGAATCAAATTGAGAATTGAGTAATAGATACTCACATCCATGGCCAATTGATATTTGGCAAGGCTGCCAAGTCCACTCAACTAGGACAGAACAGTCTCTTCGACAAATGGTACTGGGGAAACTTGATATCCAAATACAAAAGAATAAAAGAGAATCCCTGCCTCACACCTTATACAAAACTTAACTGGAAATGGATCAAAAACATAAATATAAGAGCCAGAACTATAAAACTCCTAGTAAAAAATGTAAGGAATCATCTTCAAGATCTTGTGGTAGGTAATGGTTTCTTGAACTTTATACCCAATGCACTAGCAACAAAAGAAAAAACAGATAAATGGGTCCTCGTCAAAATTAAATACTTTTGTGCTTCAAAGGATTTTTCAAGAATGTGAAAAGACAGCCTAGACAATGGGAGAAATATTTGGAAACCACAAATTAGATGAGTTTAATGTCCAGAATAGATAAAGAAATTCTACAACTCAACAATAAAAGGACAAACAACCCAATTTAAAAATGGGCCAAAGACTTGAGTAGACATTTTTCCAAAGAGGAAATATAAGTCACTAAAAAGCACACAAAAAGGTGCTCAACATCACTAGCTATTATGGAAATGCAAATCAAAGCCACAATGAGATATCAATTCATAACTACTAGAACAGCCAGTATTAAATAAACATAAAAAGGAAATTGTTGTAGAGAATGTGGAGAAATAAGAAAGCTTTTAGAGTTAAAATCTAGATATAGGTTATCAGAAGATAGAATGAGGTAGAGATTGGGGAGCTGATGCTTAATTTGTACAAAATTTTTAATTGTAAATATTTAGAGAGGGATAGAGGTGATGGTAGCACATTATCGTTAAGTGTAATTAACAGTACTGAATTATGGTTGTGATTATGGCTGAAAGGGGAAGTTTAGGGTTGTGTATTTCACTAGAAGGAAAGATAGATGATAAAAAATTAGCCTCTATATGTTCTTTCATAGACCAGAACAAATGCACCTCACTATTACAAGGTTAGTTAAAAATAGGGTGTATGTGGGGGAAAATACGCATGATGCAAACCATGGACTATAGTAAACAGTAATATTTTAATATTCTTTCATTGATTTTAACAAAGGTACTCACTGCTGGAATAACGCAGGATTCAGCATCTAATATTTTCTTATGCTTTCTAGGTATAAGCACAAGAAAACTTATTCATATAAATAAGACAGTGGTAATGAAAGGAGTTTGGGCATAAAAGGTTTTCAATCCGTGGAACTCTTAAATTATATAAAAAAGTCATAGTGATCATTATCATTAAAAAGTTATTTTTACTTACAACTTGATTAGTTCCTGTTTCAATTTTTTTTTTTTTTAAAAAAGGAAATTATCTATAATAGAAAAGGAAGTATTATCCCATCAATGGAGTAATTAATTTCTTGAGTTCTGGTAAGAAAACCAAAATTTATCAAATGACAATCATCCCATTATACCCTCCTTTAGAGACACCTTGTTTAACCTCCATACTCAGAAATGGTTAGAAAAAATAAAGATATGGTTTAGCTCAACAGAGCCTTTTAAAATAATAGTTTTGTGAGGGAAAGACTTTCTGTCTTTTTTTTTTTTTTATATGTTTTTAAAACTTTGGGCCCACTGATTTAACTTATTCAGCTTATGGGAAACATTTGCCTTATAATTCAGTGGCAAAGCAAGTTTTTATTATCAAACCAATCAGACTGATTTTCTGTAGAAAATCGGGCTTCATCTTTCATTTCAAATAAATGTGTTTATTTGTTGCCCCTTAAAAGCATATCAGAATTCTAATTCTGATAAATAAGGAGAGAGAGAGAGAGAGAAGCAGGTAGACAGTCATAATGGGTTAAATGGTGGCCCCCAATATATATCCACATCAAATATCTGGAACATGTGAATGATATCTTATTTAGAAACAGCGTCTTGGCAGAAGTAATTAAGGGTTTCTATATAAAGAGATCATCCTGGAATATCAGATGGGATCTAAATCCAATACAAGTGTCCTTATAAGAGACACACAGAGAAGAGATGCAGCCACAAGCCTAGGATTGCGAACAGCCACCAGAAGCTGAAAGAGGCAAGGAGTGGAATGTCCTCCAGAACATCTGAAAGGAGCATTGCCTTGTTGACACATTGATTTCATACTTCTGGCTCCAGAAGTGTGAGAAAATAAATTTCTGTTGTTTTAAACCACGAAGTTTGTGGGTTACAGCAACCATAGCATACTAATACAGATGGATAGATGGATGGATGGATGGATGGATGGATGGATGGATGGATGGATGGATGGATGGATGGATGGATGGATAGATAGATAGATAGATAGATAGATAGATAGATAGATAGATAGATAGATAGATAGATAAAAGTCAAGGAGCCCTGCACTTGCTGCATAAATGAAATAAGACATTTGTACCTTTGTTTTTCCACCATGGAACTTGTGCTGCTTTGAAAGGATTTATGTACCCTAGAGAAGCCATGTTTTAATCCTGATCCAATCTTGTGGGAGCAACCCTTTCTCTTAAATCCTATTCAGTACTGTATATTGGAAATTTGATTAGATTATCTCCACAGAAATGTGACTTGCCTAATTGTTGGTATTAACTGCTGAATAGAGGAAGATGTGATTCCACCCATTCCATTGGGTCTTGATTCGTTCACTGGAATTCTTTTAAAGAGGAAACATTTTGGAGAAAGCTTGAGAATGATAGGAGAACCAGAGAGCCCACCAGCCAGCAACATTTGGAGATGAAGAAGGAGAATGGCCCCAGGGAGCCTCATGAAACAAGAGGCCTGGAGAGGAAGCCAGTAGGTATCACCATGTTCACCACATGACTTTCCAGTTGAGAGAGAAACCCTGGACTTCATTAGCTTTTCTTGAGTAAAGGTAACCTCTTGTTGGCACCTTCATTTGGACATATTTAAAGACTTGCTTTAATTGGGACATTTTCAAAGCCTTAGAACTATAAACTAGCAACTCATTAAATTCCCCTTTTAAAACCATTCCAGTTCTGGTATATCACATTCTGAGAGCTAGCAAACTAGAACATAAGTCTTCCTATTTTTCATCAATAGTCATTGGATCAACATTTAGAGTCATTCTCCTTTTTCACTATCAATAATAATAACCAATGAACGTACCTATTTCTATAAAAAAAAAAAATCAGTAGATTGAAGAGGCAAAGGCCCTAAATGAAAACAATTATCCAAATTTAGAACCTTCCTATTACGGTCAAAATTTCTACTTCTAGCATCATGCATCACCCTTAACAGAAACTAAGTTAGATGAAGTGTTTTTTTTTTTTTTTAGAGAGTCTGTCTAGTGGGCCACAGTGGCTCAGCAGGCAGCATTCTCACCCACCATGCCAGAGACCCGGATTTGATTTCTGGTGCCTGCCCATGCTAAAACAAAAAAAAGAGTCTGTCTAAAGTGTCCAGACTACAGGAGCCTTCTCCAAAAGCAATATTTTATTAGATACCTTTATTTGGGTCCTGAAGATATTTATACCCAATAGGGGAAAATCATCATATTAAATTCAGGACAAATGAGAGTTATGAGTTTCTTTTGTAAAGTGGGGGAAAATATATTTTTAAAGGGAAAATGAAGAAAAAATGGGATGAGACTTACACGGCAGTAATAATCTTAGGAAAAAGCATATAGAGAAGTTAACGCTATGAGATGATACCCTTTTTGGGGGGATGCGGTAGGGGGTGTGTGCATGGGCTGAGAACTGAACTAAGTCTCCCGTATGGCATGCATGGACTCGACCACTGAACTAGCCTTGCACTAGACCAGATTTATACTCTCAAAACTATCCATGCTGCATATGTCTTGGAAAGTGTTGGTAACCTACAAGTATACTTGCAACTGTGGGAAAAACCTTAGTTTCCCAACAGAAGAACCAAATTTGGCAAGCTTAAACAACTCGGAGCCCTGTTAAAGAAAGAGAATGCAATAATTTAGGGTTTGGAAGGGGACTATGCCCCTGAGGGACCTTGAAGCTTAAGCTTTGTTAGCTTCATGGTAAGTCCAACTCTAGATATGTGGCTACCTCCGTCCTCTCATAGTGTCGTTCTTTGGGCCTCAACTCAGACAGAAAGCATCTTATCTGAACATCCAGTTAGAATTCTGCTCCTTTCATTTGTGATATTTCTTTATATGGACCCTCTCCCTCCTAAGACCATAGCCAGTAAGAGCCATTTTCTGCTCCAAAACATCTTCCACAGTGTTTCATAGTGGACACCTCAAAATGTTGATGACCAAGTAATTGACACAAGCCTTCCACGCACTAACCAGACTAGTATAAAGTCTAAAACAATCACCCTTTGTTTGTGTTTCCAAGAATCTCTTGGATTTATGAGAGTCCCATGATATTACAACTCATTGCCTGTGTTGCAGGGGTGCACTGTTTCTTCTAGAAACCTCAGGGGAAAACTAGTGGCTGGATGGTACGAGGCTGGACAAGCCTTACTGTTATTTCAGAAGCAGACTGCCATTTTAACTTGGATAATAATCAGGGTCTCCTGTGAGCAACTCAGGGGGATCTGGAAGTTTGGTAGGTTCTGACCTTAAAGATGAGTACAGAACATCTTCTTTCTCCATTGTGGCATTTCTTAACTTTTGCCTCTGTTCCCAGACATAACCACTTTTCAGGCTTTAAGCCTGGTTCCAGAATTTGGAGCTAACTTTGCATCCATCACACTCCTCTGCGATGGTTCTCTTTTAGAACCGTGCAAAATAGTTCTGGATTATATCTTCTTGGCCTTTCAATAGAGGAAACTTCCTAAAGAAGAGAATCCTTACTATTTTCAGGAGTCCTAACAATTGCTCCCTGAAAAAGACATTATGTTTGTTTATTTAATGTGATCTACTCTCCTGAAAGTAATTTCCCAGTGATTCCAAGATGCTCAAATCAGTACTTCTAAGAGACTATCTTCAGTGATCCTATGAGGTTTTCTTACACCTCTGTCATTAATGTATACTACAAAACCCAACTTTATTCTCCAGGAAGGCATAATGTTCTGTGGGCATGTATCATTTGTGTGTCCTCTTCCACGTATATTTATGTTCAAATTATCTCTTGTTATTTTTAGCCTCCTTAAGGGCATAAATTGTATTAGGACATTTCTCTCTATACCCTATAGCGTTTAGACAACTATAAACAGGCAGAAGTCAAAACAACTCCAGGACAGAACTTAGTTACAAGTAACAATTCCCCAACTAATTACACCTTACTTGTTACCTTGAACAAATGCATGTTTCTGTGTGAGCTACTAAGGAGACCAAAATGAATATTAGCTCTCTAAAATTTTTTGACAGCATTTCCCTGCAGCTTATATCATATTCCTTCCCGCTCTTGCTAATATAAACTTTTAAGCACACTGGGGTAACTCATTGTTAGAGCTCATATGAGTTATATGCTTTTCAAGTAGGTATAAAATTAACAGGTATCCTCACTTCATCATTTCTGTGGCCCCAGAAGAATTACTGCATCTTTCACCTTGTGGTTCAAATGAGTTCAAAAGAGAAAGGCAGTATTACATGATGGAAAGGGGCCTCGTGATCTCAATTAGATTAATAGACACTTACCTTAATCCAGTTCCACGATATCTAACAAGGGCTAAGTCCTTCTGTAAAAATAATACAAATAGTAAACACAGACCATATAATAGCCAGAACACATCTTGTTCAACATGTAAATTCCCAGCTAAAATTGGGTAAAGAAAACATTAACCATTAATATTTACTGAATACTTAATATACACCAGATTCTACAAATGGATTATCTCATTCTGCTATCAATCCTCTTAGCCACATTTTTCAAAATAGTTCTTTGAAATCTAGTAAGAATAACTTGTATTGACAAAAGTTATACAAATAACTGTTAAGGAGACAGTATTTGGGAGAAGATGGCGACTTAGTAAGACGCGCGGGTCTTAGTTCCTCCTCCAGAAAAGCAACTAAAGAAACAGAAACAATACGAAACAGCTCCCGGAGCCACGACAGAGACCAAAAAGACAGCGTACCCCATTCTGGAACGGCTGAACGGGCAGGAAGAATCCGCTGTGGTGAGATACCCGAGGGGCGCGCGTTTTCCCGGCCGGGGCGGCTGGCGACCGGGGTCCCTTCCACACACGTGGCTTCCCGGTCCGACTGGGAACGTTGGATAGCCGGGCCCTCCCACCACGCTTGGTGTCTCGGGCCAGCTGGGCAATTTGGACCGGCACTTCCCCAAGCCGCGGCGGCCGGCGACCCCCCCCCTCCACGCACGCGGTTTCCCGGGCCGACTGCGAGATTCGGGACCCACAGACAGACGAGCGCCACGAGCGCCACCTACTGGGCAGGAAAAGAAAAACAGAGCCCAGAGATTACACAGAAAAACCTTTCAACCAGCCGGGTCCCACACCCAGGGAAATCTGATCAAATGCCCAGACACCAGCAGAAAATAATGGATGACGCTCAGAAAATTGAAGATATGGCCCAGTCAAAGGAACAAACCAATAGTTCAAATGAGATACAGGAGCTGAGACAACTAATGCTGAATATACGAACAGAAATAGAAAAACTCTTCAAAAACCAAATCAATAAATTGAGGGAGGACATGAAGAAGACATGGGCTGAACAAAAAGAAGAAATAGAAAATCTGAAAAAACAAATCACAGAACTTGTGGGAGTGAAGGACAAAGAAGAAAAAATGGAAAAAACAATGGATACCTACAATGGTAGATCTAAAGAGACAGAAGCTACAATTAGTGAACTGGAGGATGGAACATCTGAATTCCAAAAAGAAACAGAAACTATAGGGAAAAGAATGGAAAAACTTGAGCAGGGATCAGGGAACTGAATGACAATATGAAGCACACAAATATACGTGTTGTGGGTGTCCCAGAAGGAGAAGAGAAGGGAAAAGGAGGAGAAAAACTAATGGAAGAAATTATCACTGAAAATTTCCCAACTCTCATGAAAGACCTAAATTTACAGATCCAAGAAGTGCAGTGCACACCAAAGAGAATAGACCCAAATAGGCGTTCTCCAAGACACTTACTAGTTAGAATGTCAGAGGTCAAAGAGAAAGAGAGGATCTTGAAAGCAGCAAGAGAAAAACAATCTGTCACATACAAGGGAAACCCAATAAGACTATGTGTAGATTTCTCAGCAGAAACCATGGAAGCTAGAAGACAGTGGGAT
Source organism: Tamandua tetradactyla (assembly GCF_023851605.1). Taxonomy (NCBI): domain Eukaryota; kingdom Metazoa; phylum Chordata; class Mammalia; order Pilosa; family Myrmecophagidae; genus Tamandua; species Tamandua tetradactyla. The sequence continues at coordinate 135,112,620 of NC_135329.1, read as the reverse complement.
GATATATTTAAATTACTAAAAGAGAAAAACTGCCAACCAAGACTCCTATATCCAGCAAAATTGTCCTTCAAAAATGAAGGAGAAATTAAAACATTTATGGACAAAAAGTCACTGAGAGAATTTGTGACCAAGAGACCAGCTCTGCAAGAAATACTAAAGGGAGCACTAGAGTCAGATACGAAAAGACAGAAGAGAGAGACATGGAGTAAAGTGTAGAAAGAAGGAAAATCAGATATGATATATATAATACAAAAGCCAAAATGGTAGAGGAAAATATTATCCAAACAGTAATAATACTAAAAGTTAATGAACTGAATTTCCCAATCAAAAGACATAGAATGACAGAATGGATTATGACCCAGCAATACCACTGCTAGGTATCTACTCAAAGGACTTAAGGGCAAAGACACAGACGGACATTTGCACACCAGTGTTTATAGCAGCATTATCTACAATTGCAAAGAGATGGAAACAGCCAAAATGTCCATCAACAGACGAGTGGCTAAACAAACTGTGGCGTATACCTACGATGGAATATTATGCAGCTTTAAGACAGACTAAACTTATGAAGCATGTAATAACATGGATGGACCTAGAGAACATTATGCTGAGTGAGTCTAGCCAAAAACTAAAGGACAAATACTGTATGGTCCCACTGATGTGAACCGACATTCGAGAATCAGCTTGGAATATATCATTGGTAACAGAGCCCAGCAGGAGTTAGAAACAGGGTAAGATAATGGGTAATTGAAGCTGAAGGGATACAGACTGTGCAACAGGACTAGATACAAAAACTCAAAAATGGACAGCACAATAATACCTAAGTGTAATGTAACTATGTTGGAACACTGAATGAAGCTGCACCTGAAATATAGTTTTTTTGTTTGTTTGTTTGTATCTTTTGTTTTGTTTTTTTCTTTTTCCTTTATATATATATATTTTTTTATTAGTATTATTATTTTAATTCTCTTCTCTATATTAACATTCTATATCTTTTTCTGTTGTTTTGCTAGTTCTTCTCCTAAATCGATGCAAATGTACTAAGAAATGATGATCTTACATCTATGTGATGATAATAAGAATTACTGAGTGCATGTGTAGAATGGAATGATTTCTAAATGTTGTGTTAATTTCTTTTCTTTTTTTTGATTAATAAAAAAAAAATTAAAAAAAAAAAAAAAAGGAGACAGTATTTGTACCCAGATAGGTCCGAGGTTCCTATCTACCACCACTACAGAAAGAAGCTTTGAGAAATTGCCCCATTGCTAATTACCCAAGGCTGCTTTCTGCAGTAGATGATGAAGTGACAGATTGGAAGTAAAAAATGTATTGATTTCTACTGACCATTATCTTCCTGTATCAGTCATGATAATTTCTATGAAGTTCCTATTAAGAAATTCTGTAAACTCAATTAAAGGTTAATGGAGAGATATCTGTGCATCAGAAGCAATGTTGTATGGTGATTTTTGAGTTGGAATCAAGTGCCTCTGGGCTGTGCTTACAACTAGTAAAGGGAGTACAGAGTGTTTTGGGAAGGGACCCAGCAAAACACAGATGTTTCTTCTCCTTGTATGGTCCTGCAAAAATTCAACATCCTTGATACATGCAGCCTTTTTTTCTCATTCTTATTCCCATGGAAAACTGGGTGCCTTTGACAGATTATGCATAGTAGATTTATGGTCTTTTCAATATCCAAATCAATCGAAGGTCACTAGACACAACTTTTTGTAGCCTTCTCCATGAAAACAATTCCAAATCCATTTCGTAGAGCATAGTCAAGATAACAGGATAGCTTTCTTGAAAGCAATATAATTTCCATGGGGAAAAAAGTATCATTTGTGGCACATAATTTATATAGCTATATTGAGAAATGCTTAAATTCCTTAAGAAGGTTTCTTACTTCTATTTATACTTTGAAACAAGGTAGACAGAACTAGTCTAAGAAGTAAACCAAAAAAGTATTCCAACCTAATCACCCTTCATGATGGTGGCAAACCTATTCTGAGGATTATTATTTAAGACACCATATAAATATTTTTAGCCAAAATGAAGAAAAACAAGTAGTCATAAATAGTTAACAAATATATCCAGATGACATACAAGTGGCATTTTAATAACATAAATGGAGTAGAGGTCATTGCTCAATTACCTGAACAAGTTAGAGGTAAGTTTCTATTTTCTCATGGTGAAAAAATTTATAATGTTTCTACTGTGGCAGAACAAGCAGAAATATAGGTTAAATTTCAAATTTACAGCTATTTCATATTCCTCTGGAAAGGTGAGCAAACTTATAATACAAATATTAGACTATATTTATGTTATATATATAAATTTCCTATTGATGTTGTAACAAATTACCACAAGCTTAGTGGCTTAAGATAACAAAATGTTATTATCTTAAATTTCTAGAGGTCAGAAGTCTGAAATGGGTCTTACAAGGCTAAAATCAAGGAGTTGGCAGACCTGTGTTCCTTCTGAAGGCTCTAAGTGAGAATCTGTTCCATTTCCTTTTCCAAACTGTAAAAGCTGCCTACATTCCTTGGCTCTTGGTTGCATCACTCTGACCTCTATATTTGTCTTCACTTCTCCTTTTCTGACTCTGATACAGGTGCCCCTCTATGATAAGGGCTTTGTGATAACATTGGGCAAACCCGGATAATTTGGGATACTTTCTCTATCTCAAGATCCTTAACTTAGTTACACCTGCAAATAATGTAACGTATCACTTATGCCATTGTTATGGTTAAGTTCATATGACAACTTGGCTAGGTTATGGTGTCCCATTGTTTGCTAAAGCAAGTACCAACCTGATTGCTACTGTGAGGGTATTTTTTAAATGGATTTGTATCTGTAGTTGGTTGATTGCATCTGCAACTGATTGTATCTACAATCAACAGAAGAGATTGCCTTTAGCAATGAAAGGAGTTTCTTCATTCAATCAATTGGAGGTCTTAAAGCCAGAACCAAGGATTTCAGAATCAGAAAGATTTTCTGCCTTTACTTCACCCAGTCATCTTCTCCTGGGGAATTCAATGACTTTCATCAGCATTTCCAACTTGCAGCCTGCCATATGGAATTTGGACTTACCAATTCCCAAGGTTTCATGAACCAGTTCTTCTAATGAATCTCTTAATATTTGCATATATTTACATACAACCTTTCAGTTTTGTTTCTCTGGAGAATCTAAACCAATATAGTTATATAAGGCAACATATTCACAGGTCCTGGGATTAAGAACTATATAATTTTGGAGGGCAAACCCCCCCCCCCAAATATATAAGTCTACCATATATGGTGATCTAAATAAGGATGCAATTGAGTGATAGACTAGCAAAAGCCTGGGCTTTGTAGTAGTGAGACATTTCTGGATGTGATTTCCAACTCCTACCTATTCGTTGTGTGATCTTGAATACCTCATCTATAAAGTGGTTACTCTTGGAAGCTCTAATAGAAAAGTGAGGTAGAACTTTTAATTAAAAAATACTAGAAAACCTGTTTTAACCTTCATTGGCAAAAATTGGATGTCATATCAAGTCCTGCATCAATTAGGAATCTTAGCAAGGAGACAGAATTATTCTACACAAAATGAAACAGGGCTCACTTCTGGAGCTAGGGATAGCCTGATGGGAAGTAGGGGTACTTTTAAAAATAAAATAAATACTTGTTTTAAGAATGAGAGAGAATGGATACAAAATAGGCAACAATAATAGCCATTGCTGATCTTTTAAAATTTGTATTGTCATAATTACAAAAAGAATAACTCTAAAGACAATTGCCTTTATTCTATAACATGAGCTAGTTTGTTCAAAACACTTAGACTATTGCCTTACACATATGTATATGAATATATATCAGGTAGAGTTATTATATTTTATGATTATTAGAATATTTTATTGGATATACTTTTAATTAATGCTTTGGGGAAGTATAAATAAGTCTTCAGAAACAAGGATTTAAATAAATCCCAAAAGACAGAACTGACCCTTGAGTTCTAGAATCCAGCATGCAGAATGGTCTACTGGTCAAATGTACACCACTTGCTGCTCCTCCATAACTCACAACCAACCTTAAATTTTGGATCCTACTGGAGTTCTTGTCCATCAGATTGTTCCCATTAACTTCCAACCTCTATCAGGCACTTCTCTGTGACTACAGGCTCTTATTTACAATTGCCCTTTCTGTTTTGTGGCCCCCCAGCTCTCACTTCTCTGCTTGAAACATGCAATTTTCTTGATTTTCTGCTGCTGATTTGTGTCTCTTGGGTGATAACTGTCTTGTGGTCCACTATGATAGTTAGGGTCTGGTGTCAACTGGGCCACGTAATTATGCTTGGCCAAGTTATTGCAGCTGGCCTGACCATTGCTGCAAGGATATTTTGTGGCTGATTGATAAACTGGAAGGCTGGTGCATTAAATCATCAGTCAGTTGATTGCATCTGTGGCTGATTACATCTATGATCAACTAAGACTGTCTCCCACCAAGGAAATAATCCAATCAACTGAAGACTTTTAAGAAAGAAGAGAGACTTTTTCAATACTTCATCAGCCAGCAAGCCTCATCTTTGGATTTCTTCCAGACCCTTCATTGGTGCTCCCAGCTTCACAGCCTGCCCTATGGGTTTTGAATTCTTCCGTCTTCATGGTTGCATGAGAAACCGTTATAAATCTCATATTTACAGATCTCTCTTATTGGTTCTGTTTCTCTAGAGAATCCTGACTGACACATTCACCTTCCCCTGGGCTGCTGCTCTTTTACTGCTGTGGTTGGCCATTACCAATCATGGTAAGTAACCTCCCAGGCCCATCTTGTTCACTGAATACAGCATACCCAGTTGAAACTGAGATTTCTAAACATGAACTCATTGTGCAAGAAAGAAGTGCCTTCTTAATAAGGCAGTAATATCGCCCAATAATCTTGCTTTAGTTAAAGCAAGGGTGGTAGAAACCTTAATATGAAATATTTTGGACAAGGAGCCAGAAGCAAAATACTCTCTTGTTTGGAATTTCTCATTTGTTTTCAGACAGAGTTAAAGCCTCTTATAATAGGAATCTAAAAGCAAGATGATTGACATCTAACTCCAGTGGGAATATATTGGTCATTTTATGGTGGCTTCATTGGTATTCTTGTAAATAGATGTATGCTCTTTACTATGGTAAAAATGCATTTTTGTTTTCTTAACTGTATTGCCAAACATGCTGAGTTTAAAGTAGAAGCAACTAGGCAGAGTATGGGCAAATGTTTAATCTATCTACAAATCTCTTAAGAAATCTGCTCTATTTCCTGCGTCATACAAACAGTGGGGCCTAAACAGGAAACTAAAATAGGCTTCACAGCTCTTTGTAATCACCCATTAGCACCTTGGACAAATGAGCACTTAATAAATGCTTTTGGAGGATGATGATTTGCTAGTTTATGTTATGAACACTTGAAAGGCTAGCAACCTGAAACAATCAACTTGTCTTTGAATATGCTTAACCTTATAATAAGGGAATTTCTAAATACCATTACACCGTGTCCACTGTGTTCTTTAGGCATATAACATCTGTGTTGGTTTGAATCTATTATGTACCCCAGAAAAGCCATGTTTTAATCCTGATCCAATCCTGTGGGAGCAATTGTTTCTTTTAATTCCTATTCAGTACTGTAGGCTGGAATCTTTTGATTAGATTTTCTCCAGGGAGATGTGGCACACCCAAATGTGGATATTAATTGTTGGAGATGTGACTCCACCTATTCCAGGTGTGTCTTGATTAGTTCCCTGGAATCTTTTAAAAGAGGAAAACATTTTGGAGAGAGCTCAGAGCAGACGGAGCCTACAGAAAGCTAAATATAGTCCCTTTCTGCCATCATCACATCTTACTTTCTTTGGCTGTCCTGCTCTCTTGCTCTCTTGCCCTCCAGTGTCCCTGGGATGTCCTCAGACTTCCCACTGGCCAGCCTAAACTTGCTTTGCTCTTCAATATGCACCATAGACTAAATGTCCATTTTCCTCTCTGGTTTTTTTGCACCTCCTTAACACCTCAATCAAAAGCTTGTTCCCTGTAATCCAAAAGCCTTGATCTTTGATAATGATTAACTATATGGCTTTTATCGTGTGATCATGTGATTGTAAAAACGTTATAACTGATACTCCCTTTATTCAGTGTATGGGTAAGTGAGTAATAAATTAAAGACAAAAAAAATAATGGAGGGGATTATGGGGTTTGGGGTTTTTATCAATTTTTTTTGAAATAATGAAACTGTTCCTAAATTGACTGGGATGATAAATGCACAACCATATGATGATACTGCGAGCCACAGATTATATACTTTGGTCACATTATATAGTATGTGAATATATCTCAATAAAATTGCATTAATAAAAAAGGTTGTTCCATGGGGGTATGTTAGTTTCAGCTATTAAAAAAGTAAATATATGTTTCTAACCCTCCACAGTCGAAAAAGCATCTACACATATGTTGTCTTATTTCATCTTCATAACAATCCTTTAGTATCAGTAAGATGAGCATTATTATCCCCTTTAATAGATGAGAAAACTGAGGTTCACAGAAATTAAGTGATGTAAGCTAACCCACATAGCAATTACAGGGGATGCTCTGAGACAGGAATGCAGGCTTTATGGTTCTTACTTTGTGCTCTTTACTGCTGATTCTAAATCTTACTAAATTACCTAACATGCCAAGACATTTATCAAAAGAAAGCTGCCTTTGTCCAATGGTAAAATAAATGCATTTTTTATTTTGGAAAGATGCAAGCTATTTTTACTCGTATGGATGAGTACAGCAGAATCTTTCTATTGGTATAATTGGAATTCCTGGGATGCTTCAAAATAACAGACATTTCTGAACTAGAATATTCAGAGTTGATCCAGACTTGTACATACCTCTCCCCACTCTTACCACCTATATGGGTAAAAATGGGCAGAAATATAAAATACAGTACATGCTTTCAACCAAAGGGCCAAAATTTGAGGTGTGGTAATTTTGGGAAATCTCCTCTCAAGTCCCAAGGGTCTCAGAGAGCTGATGGCGTTTAGTGACCTTCAGTTCCAGCCTATCATCCTTGGAGGATTGAAATTGATTTTCCTCCGGTTACACTGTCAGAATGCAGAGACGGCGCCCGGTAGCTGCAGGTTGCCTAGGACTGTGCCACGGCGTCAGCACGCAGGATGTGAGCGCCGGGCTGTAAGGGAATCATAAACGGTAGCAGCAGGCCTGAGTGCATTATTTTGAAGTTATTCTTCCAGATTGTCCTTTCATTTCAGTTCATTCTTCTTCTCCGTGTGCTGCCTCATGTGCCAGCTCAATTCTAAACTTCTTTTTTTTAGCTTCTGAAAAACAAAAACTGGTTACCTGCTGATTTTATTTTTATTATAAAAGTGGCATGGCTGAATTTTGCAAACAAAGCTGAAATCCATATGATCTACATTGCATTTGCAACTCTATAATAAAGCCCTGAAGCCATCAGAAGTTGAAGAGCCCCGCAGTTGTTGGTGGTCAAACTTTCAGAGCAATTGATCGCAACACCTTAGCAATTTTACAGGGGGACCAGCGAGAAGCTACTGTGAAGCTAATGACTTTTAAGCTGCAGAGCCTCCCGTTTTGCACAGGCCACTTCCCAGATCCTGAGGAAGGGCCTAGCCATGGCTTCACATAGTCATGTGCTTCTAGGAAATCTGCACATCTCATGCATTTTACCTGCAATTGGTTAAAAAGTCCTGCCTCTCTCCACTCCTCACACTTACCCTGGTGCCTGGTGTCTTTGGAGGGGCCACGGGTATTTACAGGTTTTGGCTGAAAGGAAGTTGAGTTGGGCATGTTTTATTTGGATTTACTGGAATACGTCTATCTAGTTCTTGGATATGTCTGTGGGTAAAGTCATTGCTAGTCATCTCGGGTGCTCCTGTGTCTCCCTGTGCCAGCTCACCTGCTATTGTGAAACGGAAACGCAGCACCTGTGGCTCGTCATGATCAGAAGTGTTCTGGTGGAAAAATTGTTCTCCTCATAAGATTTATAAATTTGTTAGCAAAGGATTAGACTCTCATAACATCCCTTAAAAGGAGAACTTGTCTATTGTGAAGAATAAACTTATTATAGCATATACATTCTATATGCACCATCTATAATAGTTCTCAATTTATTTTTAAAGGAAATCATGCAAAATGTAACTTATTGGAATTCCTGTGTTTTCAGGACATGAACTATGGCAGTAACAGTAATGTGTTTTGTATGTTTGTAACAACTCACATATGCAACAACATTCAAATGCAACAACGTTCTTACTATTTCAAATGCAACAACATTCTTACTATTTCAAATGCAACAACGTTCTTACTATTTCTATAACTTTACCAATCATGATTGTGAAGCTGAAAGAAACTTTTCTAAAGTATTAATATTATTATTATTAATATTATTATCCAAAAAGTTCTGAATTATGATACTATACAAACTGAATGGAAAAATATAGAAGTGTGTCAGGCAATTAAGTAATAAATTTTTTTTCATATTTTTTCTGGGATATGGTATATTTGGTGATTTTTCTGTGTTGGTAAATTGTCCCGATTTTTTTTAAATCATTATAAATAACTATTTACTTTTGAAAAGGCCTATGCATACGGACCAAGAAAAAGTGTACAAATAAAGGTGTATGTATACCACTTATCTGAGTATCTAAGTTTGAAGTGATGCTAATAAGAGTAAATAAAATATGTTCTCCTATCTTGATAAATAAGCTCCATGACAAGTTTGAGGAAAAATGTAAATAGCTATTGTTTTTACATAATTGGAAGTTGACCAGATGTCAAAGATGACTGAAATAAATTATTGTACATATCTGGGTATCCTGTATTTGGAATGATGATTTTGGATTGCAATATCATAAAAATGTACATAATTCCTAAATTTAAAATATTTATTTTAATATTTTTTTTAATTTTTAACAAAATCAGCTTGCATATTGTAAGCATCAATGTCTGAAAATCATTTGTATTTTCGTGACAATAATAGCACAATACCAACTTTTTTTAAGTACTGTATTGTTTTTTATTAGTTTCATTTTGGAAGAACTTTGCTCTATTGAGCAGTTGTGACTAGAATTATCAATAAACTCCTTACAGTATATTTAGATTCAGAGATGAACCTTGAGTATCATGTTCAAATATTGTAGGGGGCTGCAGAAGATATTGTTATTGCAGAAAATATTGTAAAACATTTTAATTTCATCTTATAAGGACCCGTTTCTTATGTCATGACTTCTACACCTCTTAAGGCAATGATCCAATCCATTAGATCCCTATAATGAGGTAAAGAATATATATTTGCTTCAAACTTTTATGTCCAGAACTATATATAAATAAACATATGAATAAAATGAATTGTTAAATATTGAGAATATTTCTCAGGTGCCCTGATAGCAACTGCTGTGAACACCATGCTAATTTCATGAGTGCTTATGGAACCATACATTAGAACATGAAAAGGAGCATAAATAAACAAATAAAAAGATGTTTGGTACCATTGGGAAACAATACTTCAAAAAATCAGACTCTTTTGCAGTCATGGTAACTGAAAGGAGTCAACAAGATAATTAGTCTTTTCTCTTACCCAAGTACTTTCCATCTCAAATGTTGACAGAGGCACAACCCAAAAATATTCATGGTGTTTAGATACAATCACCTTTTGTTCTGAAGACATAAAGCATGAGTCATGGAAAAGACTTTTCCCGAGGCTTAAAAGGTGTTAGTCACGAAGGCACATGTTTGGGTTTTACAGAGTGCTCTTGTTAGTGTCAGATCCTAAGTGACAGAGAAGCCAGGGTGTGTGTGTGTGTGTGTGTGTGTGTGTCTGTGTGTGTCTGTGTGTGTGTGTGTGTGTGTGTGTCCAAGACAGGACCCTTCTTGCCCAAATTTAAGGGCCTCACTGCTGTTGTGCCCAATTTTGTACTTTTTTTTTTAAAGAGCCCAATTTTACATTTATATACATTTTTATAAGTGGCCACGCAAAACCTCAATTCACTCCTGGATAGAACTTCTGGATAAAAGCGGTAAATTCTATATACACCCGTTTGCCACAACTCCTTCCCATACTTCACTAAAATGCCTAACTAGTGATTTTCTTTTTTTGTCATAAGCCCACAAGAAGAAAAAAGAACTGAAAAGGATCCTACAACAATAGAATATAGAATGCTGGAAAACAGATGTGGGAGTGGTAACTGAATTAGCAGACCAGGGAAGAATAAAACTTGTGTCAGTCAACTTTGGAGTCTCTTTCTTTCATCTCCCACATCCATTCCCTCTGATATTTCTGGTGATTCTGCCTTCAGAATCCATCCAGGATCTCACTACTTCTCACCACTTTTACTAGTCTGACCTACCATGATCTCCGGCCTAGACCAATGAAGGAATTCCTAACAGGCTGTCCTACTTCTACCATGGTACCGCCTTCAGTCCACCTTCAGTAGAGCACAAGTGATCTCCCTCATACGTAAAGCAAACCATGTCTTGCTGAACACCTGGCATTGACATTCTAATACCTGCAAAATCAAAGCAGAAATCTGCACAGTGGCATACAGAGTCTTACACCATCAGAGCTTACCTCTGACACTCAACCTTGTCACCTCTCTGATGTCCTTCTTACCTCCCACACAACTGTTCCCTCACTCCTTCCGCTCCAGCCACACACGTCTCCTTGCTGTTCATCAAACACACAAGGTAAGTTCTCATCTCAGAAGCACTGGTTGTTCCCTCTGTTTGCAATACCCTTGCCCCAGAGATTCCCTTGAGTGACACCTTTACTTCCATCAAATCTTTAGCCATAGTTCCCAACTTCAATATGGTCTAGCATGACCATCTTTTTCAAAATTACCACCAACCCTTCACTTTCTTGGCATTCCCAATCATTTGTCCTATCCTAGTTTTTTTTTTTCAGGGCACTTATCACTCACAAAAAGTTTTTTTTTTTTCAATTCTAACAGTTCCCTGTTTTATTGCAATTCATCAAAGTCTGGTTAATATTAAGTGATATCAACATAAACTATTGATGGGGAGTCTTCTGTTATATTTTTGACTATCCCACCTTAAATATTTCTGTGCAAAAGGATCCACATCATTGTTTGGTAGCACAGAATCTCTTATAAAGTTCCCTAAGACATTAAGGAGATAAAACCAAACATCACTAAAATATTAAGCAATGTATCTATTTATTATGGGTCTTGCTTACTGACTTTCTTACACTTTAATATGAGCTCCACAAGGAGAGAGAATTTAGTTTTATTCCCTGTTATATCCCAAGTGCCAAATCCCTGTCTGGCACATAATAATTAATAGCTGTTGAATGAATTTGTTCTATTGATTGGAGAATTTCAGAAGTATGCTCATCTCTTTCAGAGGTCATCATAAATACTAAAGAATTCCTGGGTAGGAAAACTTCTGAAAATAGGAAGTATGTAGGACTGAAATTAGAAATCGTTTGAAAAATTGTATAAATTGCTATTTGATGCCTGGATCACCTCCACCCCCAGTAAAAAGATGATAAATAAAATCTCTGGATAGATTTACTTAGAAAGACTCTAAGCTTAGGGAATGATTTTAAGGATATTATATTGCTCACTCAACAAGGGAATCCCAAATCATCTGTTACTCAATTCTGTGAGCACTGACATCCAAACTCATGAATCATCGATGGGAGCTTGCAAGATAAACTTCTAGATGAACTGACAAGCCCCAAAGAAAACATTTACTGGTACAAAGTATGGAGGTGCTCCCACAAAACCACCAGCTGTATTACCTAAGATGAACTAGACATTGTGAAACTACCCATTCACACTGGATAGATAATAAGCTTTTATTCCTCATTCTAAAACATAAAAAGATTACCAGCCATTTGAGGAAAGTGTCTCATTTGAAAGACCTTTCCCAGAAACAATGCAGTTAAGCCATATTTCTTTTTATATAATAATGTGGGGGCATAGAAGAGGCAGAATAGAATAGTTTGAGATCAGCCCTGCTCCACAGAACAATGAAAGAAAGGACAGAAAACAACCAAGACAGTGGATCCAGGGTACAAATGGCCAGAGACGGACTTGTACATTATGTTGGGAGGACCTGATGAAAAAGCAGAGAAATTACAATTGAGAGGACAGGGTGAGTTTCTTCAGTCATGACTGCACTTGGGGCGGGAGTGGGAGCTGAAGAAGTGCTGTGCTTCTGCACTCCCTCTGCCTTACCAGCTTGAGAGATCCTCCCTGCAGCCAGGAACTCCCATGGGGAACCCGGAAGCCAACAGACTTGGTTTACCTAAGCACAGAGACATGCAGGGCACAGTGCCTACCCCAACCCTGAGTCAGGCTGCTGTGGGCACCTGGTTTGGGCTGAGACCATGAGGCCCTCCTCTTGGGAGGTGGGGGACACAGGGCTGAGCTGATCTGACAACTAGCTGGTGAAAGAGGATCCCTGGGTCCCACCGCTTCTAGCCTCCACAGAGGCCCGGAGTGCTCATGGTGGGCACAGGTGGAGAGGCAGGGTCAAAGGCATAAGCTGCGCCACACTTCCAGGCACTCCTGGGCTGGCTGTGGGCAGAGGTAGTTGAAATACTCACTCCCACAGCCCAAGGTCATTCCACATGGGAGTGGGAACCACCAGACCCATCAGGCCATAAGCCAATTCTCTGCTGAGATGCACACTGCCCACCCCCCAGCCCTGGGGATGGCAACTTTCAGTGTGCACGAGATCTGCAGCTTTGACTGGCTTTACACCTGGTTGGGTCCCAGCCTAGCTAGCGGACTTAGGGAGAGGAAGGCCTGAAGGGAAGAAGTGGCCCAAGGGTGCCATCTTCTAGGAAGATGCAGAAAGTGCAGTCTGTCAAACTGCATTCCTGCCTAGCTTTTAATGGATATCCACTTAGAGTTGCACCTCCTGCTTGAGGTCCCAGCCTTGATTTGTCCGAGAATTACTGACAAAGTGCAAAAGGAGACTTTCAAGGTAAATCCAAGCAACTGCAAAATCTTAGGTGAGTAAGGGGACTCAACTTTCAAAATAACCTCATCAAGATCACCAAACACCTCAAAGTTAGCAGAAAATCATAAAGCATAGGAAGATGCAAGAGAATACAGCCCAGCCAAATGACCAAATTAAGATGCTGGAGGAGGCACAGAAATTGGAAAAACTAATCAAAGATGTGCAGACAAATCTCTTCAATAAGATCAATGTGTTGGCTAAAGACATGAAGGATATCAAAAAGACACTAGAAAAGCATAAGGAATAATTGGAAAGAATTAATAGAAAAATAGCCGATCTTACAGAAATGAATGAAAAATAGAAGATCTCACAGAAATGAAAGATAATGTAGGTCAAATAAAAAATATACTAGAGACACACAACAGCAGATTTGAAGAGACAGAAGAAAAAATAAGTGAATTACAGGACATGACACCTGAGTTTGAACACACAAAAGAAAAAATTGTGACAAAACAGAAATTTTTTAATTGGATCTCAGGAAAATCATGGACAACCCAAAGCACACAAATATAAGAATCATTGGTGTCCCAGAAGGAGAAGAGAAGAATAAAGGGCTAGGAAGATTATTTGAGGACATAATTGGGGTAAACTTCCCTCTATAAAAGACATAAATATGCAAATCAAAGAAGCCCAATGAACTCCAAATAGAAGAAATCCAAATAGATCCACTCTAATACACATATTAATCAGACTGACAAATGCTAAAGAGAAGCAGAAAGTCCTGAAAGCAGCAAGAGAAAAGCAATTCATTACGTAAAAATAAAGCCACATAAGAGTAAATTCAGACTATTTAACAGGCACCATGGAGATGAGAAGGCAGTGACATAATGTATTTAAGATTCTGAAAGAGAAAAATTTCTAGTCAAAATTCTATATCCAGCAAAGTTGTCCTGCAAAAGTGAGGGAGAGGGACTCTCAGAAAAGCATTCAGGAAGATGGCAGCTTAGTGAGGTGTAGAATTTAGTTCGTCCTCCAGAGCAGGTAGTAAATAGCCAGGGACAGTACAGAACAACTGCTGGGGCCACATCAGTGACTGAACACACAGTGTATACCGGTCTGGACAGGCTGGACCAGCTGCAAGCCCACCCAGAACCGTGAGTCCCCCAGCCATGGAGGCCGGTGCCCCTCCCCCACAGGCTGGTTCTCATAGGGAAAAGGAAAGAGACTTTACTAACAGCAAGGAGCTGAACTCAAGCAACCTCCAATTGTGGAATTAATTAACAAATTCTGACTGCTAAAAATAGGCCCCCAGCTCAGCTAAAAACTAAAGTTACTACTATTTGCCCTGCTGCAGAGGGGGCAGGACTGATGGGGGGGCGGAAACAGAGGTTTTTTGAAACAGACAGCACAAAATACTTAAAAAGTCTGAACCCTGAAAAAAAAAGAGGGCGCATGTCATGGTCAGGGTCATGTGTCAACTTGGCCAGGTGGTGGTGCCTGTTTGTCTGGTTGGTCAAGTGCTGGCTTGTCTGTTGCTATGAGAACATTTCATAGAATTAAATCATGATCACATCAGCTGCATCCACAACTGATTCCATTTGTAATCAGTCAAGGGAATTGTCTTCTGCAATAAGTGTTGCTTAATCTAATCACTGGAAGCCTTTTAAGGAGGATTCAAAAGAGACAGGCTCTCTTCCTGCTTCGGCCAGTGAGCCTCTCCTGTGGAATTCATCCAGACCCTCCATTGGAGCCATCAGCTTCACAGCCTGCCCTACAGATTTTGGATTCCACGTTCCCACAGTTACATGAGACACTTTTATAAATTTTATATTTACAGGTATTTCCTATTGATTCTGTTTCTCTAGAGAACCCTAACCAATACAGCTTGGTACCAGGAGTGGTTCTCAAGAGACAGAATCTTAAAAATGGGTTTTTGCTGTTGGTTTTCTACTCTGACTGGACTCAAAGGCACTAAGGACTCTGATTCCTGTAATCAAAATGATACTGACAATCCATGGGGTGAGTTGGCAAAAGAGATAGTTAAAATATCATCATTTGACTCTTCTAATGCTTCACTTGTATAAAGCCAGGCTCTGGGGGATAATGTTTTTGACACATTTACAGAGTTTTGTGGAAATAGGAGGTTTAGAGATACTGGCTGGTTGTTGTTAGATACACTGTATACATTAATGACTGAAAGGAATGGGCTTAAGGCTTCAAATGAGAAGTTTACATGCCGTCTGACAGATGTAAATGCTTCTATGAGTGTCCTGAAGGAAAATCTTATTTCATGTAGCCTTAGACTTGACATCTCTGAAAGTCAGACCTAGAATCTTATTAGATAGATTAGAGTAGCAACTTTACAGCATAAACTGAAATCTTAATCTTGCATGGCATCTGCCATTAAAGTGAAAGCATTGATTGGAAAGGAGTGGGGCCCTGAGAAATGGGTGGCAACATATGAATTGATAATGATGTTGGTGGAGAGGTTGAAACCCTAGGTCTGAGTTTTCTCTTGATAAGCCTGTAATAGTTTGCCCTGAGGACATAACTGTCCCACCTCCAGCCTGCCTTGAGGAGTTGGCCACCCAACCTACACCTGAAAGGATTAGCCACAGAGTGATTATTCCTGTTTCACCAGATGAAACTGCAAATGAATTCCCTGAAGGAAATGGCTTAGAAGATACTTCTAATTCTTTTCATGACCCACCCCCACCAGCCCTAATTTCTTCCAGACCTATACTCCAAAAGACTGTGTAAGTTTTCCAATTTATATAGAAAAAAATCAGGAGGATATGTGTGGCAATGGATTTTAAGGGTGTGGGATAATGGAAGGAATATAAGGCTGGATCAGGCTTAATTTATTGATATAGGCCCACTAAGCAGGGATTCTGCATTCAATGTTATAGCTCAGGGGGTTAGAAAAGGCATTAACATTTTGTTTGGATGGTTAGCTAAAACATGGATCAAAAGGTGGCCAGCATTACCTGAAGTTGAAATGCCAGAACTGCCCTGCTATAATGTAGATGAGAGGATCCAGAGGCTTAGAGAGATTGGAACATTAGAGTGGATTTATCATACAAAGCCTGCTCTTACACCCCAGGAATATGCGGAGGATACACCTTTTACCAGAACAGTGAGAAATAAATTTGTGAGACTAGCACCATCATTCCTGAAGAGGTCTGTAGTTGCACTTCTCTGTAGGTCAGATATTACTGTAGGAACTGCTGTCAATGAGCTGGAATCCTTAAACACGACAGAGATGATTGGATTCCAAGTTGGAAGAAGCCAGGTGGCAGTATTTAATCACCAAAGACAGGGTGGACGTGGCTATTATAATAGGCAGCAAACTCAAAAGTAGGAATCAAAATAATCTGACTTGCAGAGATTTGTGACATTGGCTAGTAAATCATAGGGTACCTAGAAATACAATAGGTGGGCAGTCTACTAAATTTTTATTTGAGCTGTATAAAAAATAAATAGTTCTAGGTCAAGTGAACAGAAGTCTAACCTGAATTACAAAAAGACAGGTCACAGCCCCTTAATCAAATTCCAGACTTGAGACAGTTTACAGACCTAAAGTCCCTTGAATGAAGGGGAGGCTAGTTCCCTTTGGGAGAGAACCCTGTCAAACTGCCACAAATTTATACCCTTAATCTTCCTCCAAGCCTTCCCCAAGGAGATTGATGGCATTTAACCAGGTTAACTGCATTGGGGAAAAGTAAATGATCAGATTTTTGGGGGATTATTGGAAACTTGTTCAGAGGTGACATTAATTCCAGGGGACCCAAAATATCACTCTGTCCACCAGTCAGAGTGGAGGCCTGTGGATGTCAGGTGGTTGATGGAGTTTAAGCACAGGTCCATCTCACAATGGGCCCATTGGGGCCCCAGACCCATTCTGTAGTTATTTCCCCAGTTCTAGAATGCATAATTGGAATAGACATACTGAGCAACTGGAAGAATCCCCACATTGGCTCTCTAACTCATGCAGTGAGAGCTATTATGGTGGGAAAGGCCAAATGGAAGTCACTAGAACTGCCTCTACCTAGCAAAATAGTAAATCAGAAGCAATACGAGTTCCTGGAGAGATTGCAGAGATCAGTGCCACTCTTAGGGACTTGAAGGATGCAGGGGTGGTGATTTCTACCACATCCCCATTCAACTCTCTTATTTGGCCTGTGCAGAAAAGAGATGGGTTTTGGATGATGACAGTGGATTATCATAAGCTTAACCAGGTGGTAACTCCTATTGCAGTGGCTGTTCCAGATGTCATATCACTGCTTGAGCAAATTAATACATTCCCTGGTACCTAGTATGCAGCTATTGATCTGGCAAATGCTTTTTTCCCAATAGCTGTTAGTAAGGACCTAACAGTTTGCTTTCAGCTGGCAGGGTCAGCAATATACTTTCACTGTCCTATCTCAGGGTTATATCAACTCTCCAGCCCTATGTCATAATCTTGTCCGTAAGGACCTTGATCGTTTCTCCCTCCCATAAGACATCACACTGGTCCATTATATTGATGATATGTTGATTGAACCTAGGGAGCAAGAAGTAGCAACTACTCTAGACTTATTGGTAAGGCATTTGTGTGTCAAAGGATGGGAAATATATCCAACAAAAATATTGGGGCCTTCTACCTCAGTGAAATTTCTAGGTGTTCAGTTGTGTGAGGCATGTTGAGATATCCCTTCTAAGGTGAAGGATAAGTTGCTGCATCTGGCCCTTCCTACAACCAAAACAGAGGCAAAATGCCTAGTTGGTCTTTTTGAATTTTGGTGACAACATATTCCTCATTTGGGTGTGCTACTCCAGCTCATTTATCAAGTGACCAGAAAAGCTGCTAATTTTGAGTGGGGACCTGAATAAGAGGAGGCTCTGTGACAGGCCCAAGCTGCTGTACAAGCTGCTCTGCCACTTGGGCTGTATGAGCCAGCAGATCCAATGGTGCTGGAAATGTCAGTGGCAAATAGAGATGCTGTCTGGAGATTTTGGCAGGCCCCTATAGGAAAATCACAACGCAGACCCTTAGGATTTTTGAGCAAAGCCCTATCGTCTACTGCAGATAACTACTCTCATTTTGAGAAACAGCTTTTGGCCTGCTACTGGGCCTTAGTAGAGACTGAACGCTTAACCTTGGGCTACCAATTACCATGAGACCTGAGTTGCCTATTATGAGCTGGGAGTTGTCTGACCCACCAAGCCATAAAGCTGGGCATGCACAGCAGCACTCCATAATAAAATGGAAATGGTGTATACGACATAAGGCCAGAGCAGGTCCTGAATGCACAAGTAAGTTACATGAGGAAGTGGCCCAAATGCCCATGGTCTCCACTCCTGCCGCATTACCTTCTCTTTCCCAGACCAGACCTATGACCTCTTGGGGAGTTCCTTACAGTGAATTGACTGAGGAAGAGAAAAGTTGGGCCTGGTTTACAGATGGTTCAGCATGATATGCAGGTACCACATGAAAGTGGACAGCTGCAGCACTACAACCCCTTTCTGCAGTGTCCTTGAAGGACAGTTGTGAGGGGAAATCCTCCCAGTGGGCAGGAATTCGAGCAGTGCACCTGGATGTTCATTTTGCTTGGAAGGAGGACTGTCCATATGTGCATTTGTATACTGACTCATGAACCTGCTAGTGGTTTGGCTGGATGGTCAGGGACTTGGAAAGACCATAATTGGAGAATTGATGACAAAGAGGTCTGGGGAAGAAGTATGTGGATAGACCTTTCTGAGTGGGCTAAAAACATGAAGATATTTGTGTCCCATGTCAATATGCACCACAGGGTGACCTCAGCAGAGGAAGGTTTTAATAATCAAGTGGATAAAATGACCCATTCTGTGGATACCAGTCAGCCTCTTTCCCCAGCAACTCCTGCCATTGCCCAATGGGCTCATGAACAAAGTGGTCATGGTGGTAGGGATGGAGGTTATGCATGGGCTCAGCAACATGAACTTCCACTCACCAAAGCTGACCTAGCTACAGCCACTGCTGAATGCCAACCTGCCAGCAGCAGAGACCCACACTCAGTCCCCAATATGGCACTATTCCCTGAGGTGACCAACTGGCTACATGATGGCAGGTTGATTACATTGGACTACTCTCTTCATGGAAGGGGCAGTGATTTGTTCTAACTGGAATAGACACAAACTCTGGATATGGGTTTGCTTTCCCTGAATGCAATGTTTCTGCCAAAACTACCATCCATGAGCTTACAGAATGCCTTATCTATTGTTATGGTATTCTGCACAGCATTGCTTCTGATCAAGGAACACATTTCCCAGTAAATGAATTGTGAGAACGGGTACGTGCTGATGGAATTCTCTGTCTTACCATGTTCCCCATCATTCAGAAGCAGCTGGATTGATAGAACGGTGGAATGACCTTTTGAAAACTCAATTACAATGCCAACTAGGTGGCAATACCTTGAAGGGATGGGGTAATGTTCTCCTGGAAGCTGTGTATGCTTTGAATCAGCATCTACTGTATGATGCTGTTTCTCCCATAGCAGGATCCATGGGTCCAGAAACCAAGGGGTGGAAATGGGAGTGGCACCACTCACTATTACCCTTAGTGATCCACTAGGAAAATTTTTGCTTTCTGTCCCTGAAACCTTGAGCTCTGCTGGTTTATGATTTGGTTCCAAAAGGGGGAGTGCTTCCACCAGGAGAAACAACAATGATTCCATTGAACTGGAATCTAAGACTGCCACCTGGTCACTTTGGGATACTTATTCCACTGGATCAACAAGCCAAAAATGGGATTATATTACTGGATGGGGTGATTGACCCTGACTATCGGGGGAAATAGGATTGCCATTACACAGTGGAGGTAAAGAAGAGTTTTCCTGGAATATAGGTGATTCCCTAGGGCATCTTTTAGTACTACCACGCCCTGTTATTAAAATCAATGGAAAACTGAAACAAACCAATCCAGATAGGACTACCAATGGCTCTGAAACGTCAGGAATGATGGTTTGGGTCACCCCACCAGGCAAAGAACCATGACCAGCTAGCTGAGGTGCTTGCTGAGGATAAAGAAAACATGGAATGGGTACTGGAAGAAGGTAGTGATAAAAATGAACTATGACCACATGATCAGTTACAGAAATGAGAACTGTAATGTGGTTTTGATCATGTTATATTACGTTGTAAGATATCAAGTTTAAGAATGAATATTACCCAAGGACTTACACTCTATTCTGGGGAGATTTAATGTGTTTCTGGTTATATGCAGGACAGTTGAGTATTGTTAGGTGAGGGGAATAAATGTGTCTTTTATTGTTTTCTATTTAGAAATTAGGTATGGTTTAAGGTGATGTGTCTAGCTGCCAAGCTGACAAGTCATGGTCAGGTTCATGTGTCAACTTGGCAGGTGGTGCTACCTGTTTTTCTGGTTGGGAAAGTGCTGGCCTATCTGTTGCAGTGAGGACATTTCATAGAATTAAATCATAATCATGTCAGCTGCATCCACAACTGATTCCATTTGTAATCAGCCAAGGGGCGTGTCTTCTGTAATGAGTGATGCTTAATCTAATCAGTAGAAGCCTTTAAAGGAGGATTCAGAAGAGACAGGCTCTCTTCCTACTTCAGCCGGTGAGCCTCTCCTGTGGAGTTCATCCAGAATCTCCATCGAAGTCATCAGCTTCACAGACTGCCCTACAGATTTTGGACTCGATGTTCCCACAGGTATGTGAAACACTTTTATAAATTTTACATTTACAGTTATTTCCTGTTGATTCACTTTCTCTACAGAACCCTAACCAATACAGGGCACACAGGACTGAAGATATGTAGAGCAACATACCAACTTAAGGTCTTGTTTAATAAGCCAGAGGAATGGGAGTCCTGCTCTGAAAAAGATTATTTTTTCTTTGTTTCTACTACCTAAAACTGCTCTTAGTCTCCAACTGCCCCAGGCAAGGGCAGAATTAAGCTTCTCTGTGAGACAAAGAGGCTGGTCAGGTGAAAAGAAGTAATTCCCTGGAGGCTGTGTCTTGGGGGGGGGGGTTCCTGCTCAGTGGAATCTTTCCCTCAAGGAATTCAGACCCCAGGGACTGGAAAACTGAAACAATTGAAGCCAGCCTACAACCTCTCCTCTTTCTCAACCACACCCCCAGTAGGAAGAGTCTGCTGAAGTTAAAAGTACTGTATCACTTCATGCAGGTGGGACCTGGATGCAGACAAGTGCCACACACTGAGCAGGATAGGAGAAACAGAGAGTCTAGAGACTTCATAGAAAATTCTGTCAACCTGCTGAGTCTCACCCACAGGGAAAACTGATGCAGGTGACTCCTTCCTCCTGAGAAGAGGCCAGTCTGTCTGGGAAAATCTGACTGGGGTCTATAATACCTAAGTAGACCCTCCTAAGGAAAAAAAAGGCATCATACAGGTAGGTCAAACAAAAAGAGAACTGGGTGGGCCACGGTGGCTCAGCAAGCAAGAATGCTTGCCTGCAATGCCAGAGGACCCGGGTTCGATTCCCAGTGCCTGCCCATGTAAAAAAATTTAAAAAAAAAAAAAAGAGAACAAGAACTGAAAAATTCTGATCTGTTAAACAAAACCTATGGTAGAGTCTAGCTTAAGCCGAACTGAATGTCAAAGAAGACAGAGAGCAAAGCCATCCAGGAGGAAAATCCTAGGTAAAAAAATGAAAAAAATCTCCAGAATAAACTAATTAAGGAAACTGAATGCCTAGAGTCAGCAAAAAATAATGAATCATAGTAGGAAAATTTAACATATGGCCCAGACAAAGGAACAAACTAACAATTCAAATGATACCAGAGTTGAAACAATTAATTCAGGATGTTTGAACAGACATGGAAAATCTCATCAAAAATCAAATCAACGACTTGAGGGAGGATATGAAGAAGGCAAGGGACAAACAAAAAGAAGATATTGAAAGTCTGAAAAGACAAATCACAGAACTTATGGGAAAGAAAGGCACAGTAGAAGAGATGAAAATAAATGGAAACCTACAATGCTAGATTTCAAGAGGTAGAAGATAACCTTAGTGAACTGGAGTAGGGGACATCTGAAATCCAAAAACAAAAGAAAATATAGGAAGAAGAATGGAAAAATATGAGCAGGGACCCAGGAAAGTGAATGACAACATGAAGTGCACAAATATACATGTTGTGGGTGTCCCAGAAGGAGAAGAGAAGGGAAAAGGAGGAGAAAGACTAATGAAGAAAATTATCACTGAAAATTTCCAAACTCTTATGAAAGACTTAAAATTATAGATCCAAGAAGTTCAGCATATTCCAAACAGAATAGATCCAAATAGATACACACCAAAACAGTTACTAATCAGAATGGCAGATGTCAAAGAGAAAGAGAAAATTTTGAAAGCAGCAAGAGAAAAGCAATTCATCATGTACAAGGGAAGCCCAATAAGACTATGCATAGATTTCTCAGCAGAAACTATGGAAGCAAGAAAACAGTGGTATGATACATTTAAGATTTGAAAAGAGAAAAACTGTCAACCAAGAAATCTATATCCAGCAAAATTGTTCTTCAAAAATGAAGGGGAAATTGAAACATTTTCAGACAAAAAAAATCACTGAGAGTATTTGTAACCAAGAGACTGGCTCTGCAAGAAATGCTACAGTAAGCACTAGAGACAGATAGGAAAAGACAGGAGAGAAAGGTGTGGAGAAGAGTGTAGAAATGAAGACTATTAGTAAAGGTAAAAAGAGGAAAAATTAGATATGACATATAAAATCCAAAAGACAAAATGGTACAAGAAAATACTACCCTTACAGTAATAACACTGTGTTAATGAATGAAACTTCTCAATCAAAAAGGCATAGACTGTCAGAATGAATTAAAACACAGGACCCATCTACATGCTATCTACAGAAGATGCATTTTAGACCCAAGGACAAACATAGGTTGAAAGTGAAAGGTTGTGAAAAGATATTTCATGCAAACAGCAATCAGAAAAGAGCAGGAGTAGCTATACTAATATCCAACATATTAGACTTCAAATGTAAAGCATCTAAAAGAGACAAAGAAGGACACTATGTATTAATAAAAAGAACAATTCAACAAGAAGACATAACAATCCTAAATATTTATGCACTGAGCTGGAATGCTCCAAAATACATGAGGCAAACTCTGAAAAGAGAAATAGAGACATTGATCATATAGTTGGAGACTTCAATTGTCCACTCTCATCAATGGACAGAACATCTAGATACAGGATCAATAAAGAAACAGATAATTTGAATAATACAATAAACAAACTAAATTTAACAGACGTTTACAGAACATTACACTCCACAACAGCAGGATACACCTTTTTCTGAAGTGCTCATGGATCATTCTCAAGGATAGACTGTAGACTGTATACTGCCCTGCCCCTCTCTATGTGGGACATAATTCCCAGGGGTGTAAACCTCCCTGACAATGAGGGACGGAAATCCTAGAATGAGCTGGGACTCAGCATCAAGGGACTGAGAAAACCGTCTTGACTGAAAGGAGGAAGAGAGAAATGAGACAAAGCAAAGTGTCTGTGACTGAAAGATTTCAGAGTCAAGAGCTTATCCTGGAGGTTATTATTACACATTATATAGATATCCCTTCTTAGTTAAAGGTGTATTAGAGAGACTAGAGGGAAGTGCCTGAAACTGTAGAGCTGTGTTTCAGTAGCTATGTTTCATGAAGATGAATGTACAATAATATAGCTTTTGCAATGTGACTATGCAATTGTGAAAAACTTGTGTCTGAAGCTCCTTTTAACTATGGTATGGACAGATGAGTAAAAAATATGGATTAAAAAATAAATAAATAATAGAGGGAACAAATGTTAAAATTGTGTAGATTGAAATACTAGTGATCAATGAAAGGGAGTGGTAAGGAGTATAGACAAAATAGGGGAACAAAGGTTAAAATATATTGGGTAGTTGGAAGTACTAGTGGTCAATGAGAGAAAGGGGTAAGAGGGGTGGTATGTATGAGTTTTTTCTGTTTTCTTTTTATTTGTTTTGCAGAAGTGATGCAAATATTCTAATAAATGACCATGGTGATGAATATACTACTATGTGATAAAAAAAAAAACTATTGCATTTTTATTTCTTTGCTTTGTATGTATGTTATACTATACAATAAAAAAATAAAAAAAAAGTGAGGGAGAGATTAAAATTTTCACAGGCATATACTCAGAGAATTTGTTATCAAGTGACCAGTCATGCAAGAAACACTAAAGGAAATTCTGTTGGCTGAAAAAAAAGAAAGTACAGGAGAGAGGAGTCTGGAAAAGGGCACAAATTGAAGAGTATTAGTAAGGGTGACTTAAAAGATAAAAAGAGAGAGGGGAAATATATATATAAGAGAGAGGGGGAAATATGTATGTATCGCCAACAAATAAAAACCAAATGGTAAGGTAGTAAATTCGAGAACTGCCTTTAAAGTAATAACTTCGAATATTAACAGACTAAACTCACCGATTAAAAGATACAGATTGGCAGAATAGATTTAAAATATGACCCATCTATATGCTATCTACAGCATAAATAAATTGAAAGTGAAAGGATGGAAAAAGATTTTCTATGCAAGTTGTAATAAAAAAGAAGCAGAAGTAGCTATAGTAATATCAGGCAAAAATAGATTTCAAATGCAAACATGTCATAAGAGACAAGGAAAGATAGTACATAGTAATAAAAGGAACAATTCACCAAGTAGAAATAACAATCATAAATGTTTATACACCCAATCAAGGAGCTCTGAAGTACATGAGGCAAACATTGGCAAAACTGAAGGGAGCAATAGATGTTTCAATAATAATAGTGGGAGACTTCAATACACCACTCTCTATAGATAAAACAACCAGATCAGTAAGGAAAGATAGAACCTAAATAGCGTGATAAATGAATTAGACCTAACATATATACTGAGAGATTTTTACATCCTCAAATACCAGCATATGCATTCTTCTCTAGTGCTCATGGAACATTCTCCAGGATAGATCATATGCTGGGGCACAAAACAGGTCTTATACATTTAAAGAGATTGAAACTATTCATAAAGCCCTTTCTCTAACCATAATGGAACAAAGCTGGAAATCAATAACCACCAAAGAACCAGAATTTTCACAAATATATGGAAAATTAAATAACACACTCTTAAACAATCAGTGGGTCAAAGAAGAAATTGCAAGAGAAATCAGTAAATATCTGGAGATGAATGAAAATGAGGACAACGATATACTTTGAAGACTTTGAAAAGCTAGTTACCAAATTTACTTGGAAGGGAAGAGGGCCCTGAATAGCCAAAAATGTATTAAAAACAGAGAAATGAGGTGGGAGACTTACACTTCCTGATTTTAAAGTTTATTATAAAGCCACAGTGGTAAAATCAGCATGGTATTGACACAAAGCTAGACATATTGATCAATGGAATCAAATTAAGAGTTTGGGAATACAGCCCCAGAACAATGGTCAATTGATCCTCAACAAGACACTCAAATATACAGAACTGGGACAGAATAGTCTTGTCAATGAATGAGGCTGGAAGAACTGGATACCCATAGCCAAAGGAATGAAAGAGGACACTTACTTCACACCCTATACAAAAATTTAACTCATAGTGAATCAACAACCTAAATATAAGAGCCAGTACCATAAAATTTCTTGAAGAAAATATAGAGAAACATCTTCGAGACCTAGAAATAGGAGGTAGCTTCTTAGAACTAACACCCCAAGCACAAGTAACAAAAGAAAAAATAGATGTTTTGGTTTGTTAAAGCTGCTGGAATGCAATATACCAGAAATGGAATGACTTTAAAAGGGGAATTTATTAAATTGCAAGTTCACAGTTCTAAAGCTGAAAATGTCCAAATTAAGGCACCAACAAGAGATTACCTTCCCTCAAGAAAGGCTGATGCCATCTGAAACACCTCTGTCAGCTGGGAAGTCACGGGATGGCTTCTGCTGGTTCCTCGTTCCTGGACTCCATTGCCTTCAGCCTCTGTTCCTGTGGGGGTTCATTATTTTTCTTCTCTGGGGCTGGGTTTCATCTCCTGGCTTCCCTTCACTGTCTCCAGGTTCTGGCTAGCTTGCTTAGCTTCTCATGGGAAGGCACATGGTGAGATCTGCTAGAATCTGCCTGTGTCTGGGCATCTGCTCTCTCTGTCAACATTCCAAGCATCTCCAAAATCTATGTCTCTATTAGCTCTAAAGCAACTCTTCTCCAAGCATCTGCATCAGGTCTGTCTTTGCTGCTCTCCAGACATCTGCATCTAAGGTTTCTCCAAAATGTGTCCCCTTTTAAAGGAGCCTAGTAAACTAATCAAGTCCTATCCTTTTTTTTTTATTAATTAAAAAAAGAATTAACAAAACAATTAGAAATCATTCCAATCTACATGTACAATCAGTAATTCTTAATAACATCACATAGTTGCATATTCATCATTTCTTAGTACATTTGCATCGATTTAGAAAAAGAAATAAAAAGACAACAGAATAAGAATTAAAACAATAATAGAAAGAAAAAAAAACCCTATACCTCACATGCAGCTTCATTCAGTGTTTTAACATAATTGCATTACAATTGGGTAGTATTGTGCTGTCCATTTCTGAGTTTTTATATCCAGTCCCGTTGTACAGTCTGTATCCCTTCAGCTCCAATTATCCCTTCTCTTTTTTTTTTTTAATTAATGGAAAAAAAGAAATTAACCCAACATTTAGAGATCATACCATTCTACATATGCAATCATTAATTCTTAACATCATCACATAGATGCATGATCATCATTTCTTAGTACATATGCATTGGTTTAGAAGAACTAGCAACATAACCAAAAAAGATATAGAATGTTAATATAGAGAAAAAATAAAAGTAATAATAGTAAAATCAAAACAAAACAAAACAAAACAAAACAAAACAAAAACCTATAGCTCGGATGCAGCTTCATTCAGTGTTTTAACATGATTACTTTACAATTAGGTATTATTGTGCTGTCCATTTTTGAGTTTTTGTATCTAGTCCTGTTACACCGTCTGTATCCCTTCAACTCCAATTGGCCATTATCTTACCCTGTTTCTACCTCCTGCTGGACTCTGGTATCAAGGACATATTCCAAATTTATTCTTGAATGTCTGTTCACATCAGTGGGACCATACAGTATTTGTCCTTTAGTTTTTGGCTAGACTCACTCAGCATAATGTTCTCTAGGTTCATCCATGTTATTACATGCTTCATAAGTTTATCCTGTCTTAAAGCTGCATAGTATTCCATCGTATGTATATACCACAGTTTGTTTAGCCACTCTTCTGTTGATGGAGATTTTGGCTGTTTCCATCTCTTTGCAATTGTAAATAACGCTGCTATAAACATTGGTGTGCAAATGTCCGTTTGTGTCTTTGCCCTTAAGTCCTTTGAGTATATTCCCAGCAATGGTATTGCTGGGTCGTATGGCAATTCTATATTCAGCTTTTTGAGGAACCGCCAAACTGCCTTCCACAGTGGTTGCACCATTTGACATCAAGTCCTATCTTGAATGGTTGAAATCACATCTCCATCTAATCAAAAGGCCACACCCACAATTGGGTGGGTCACATCTCCATGGAAGTAATCTAACCAAAAGTTCACACCCATACCTAGGTGTGTCACATCTCCATGGAAACAATCCATTCAAAGTTTCTCACCCTAAACAAAAGTCTGGCCCCACCAGATTGTATCAGGATTGAAACATGGCTTTTCTGGGTTACATAATAGTTTCAAACTGGGACATTCCATCATCTGGACTACAAAAAAGACACATTCTTTCCATGTACAAAATACATTCACTCCATCACAATATCACAAAAGCCTTAAACCATTTCAGTAACAGTATAAATACCATACAAAGTAAAAAACAGAACAAAATCTCATAAAAATCAGTTACAGGCATGGTCTGTTCTAAGATAAAAATTTCTCCTCTGGCTCTGGGCATGTAAAACTCAGAACAAGTTATCTGCTGCCAACATACAAAGGAGGGACTGTCATAGGATACATGTTTCCATTGCCATACACAGAAATCGATAGGGAAACAAGGGTCACTGGAACAAAACAGATCCAAAAACCTGCAGGGCAAACTTCATTAGATTTCAAAGTCTGAGGGTCATTCATCCTTAGGGCTTTGGAAAGCAGCAATGCCACCCTTTCCAAGGGCATATAGTGACCCTGCTCTCTGCAAATACTGGGGTATTGGTTGCATAGGTGGGTTTGCTCTCCTGCCCAAGGTTTCCTGGCTCCAGAACTTAGTTTCCATCGTTCTGCCTCTGAAGTCATTTATCCTTCAATTTGTCCATTTTCTTCCCTTTTTGGTTCAGAATGGCAATGGTTCCATTTATACAGATCTTACACAACTCTTGTTGGTTTTCTATGTAGTATGCAAGGATCATAACCATCAGACAATAGGATTTTCTACAAATATTTTCTGGATAAATCCTTCTCCAATCCTTTCTTGTCCCTTAATGGCTGACTGTTTCCATGTTTGGTTAAATCCTCACATGGGGCACTATTCTCTGGGATATCCCTTTCTGGAAGCCCCAAATTTTGTAGATCATCAATTTCTGGCTTCTTTGCACCTAAAAGTTCAGTTCTCACCTTAGCTACATGGCATGCATATTGTACGCAAGACATTGTTGAGAGCTATGAAAAGATATAAATAATGTCATTTTTATAGCTACATAGCCCTGTATTCAGGACAGAATTAGGGTGTATGTGTGTGCATGAATGTGTGTGAGTGTGTGTGTGTGTGTGTGTGTGTGTGTGTGTGTGTGTGTGACCAGACAGAACTGAGACAAAGAGATCATGTGATTTATGCAAAATCAAACGAGTGGCTAGAAAATCCCACTGTGCAAGGCTGACAAAGCCTAAATTCTTATGGGAATTTGTCATTGATGAAATTGCTGTCTGATTTTCTGCTAATCAAGGACCTACCCAAGAGTTCTCATGATTTAGTATATCAACAAAGATAGTTTACATTTGAGGTTTTCTCAAAGTATTTTGATGTCCCTCTCTTGCCATCACTCACACATTTTGTTTTCACCTTGTGAAGGAGGATCATCAGTTGAAGAAGATTACAAAAAGTTGATGGGTGCTCTTTCTCTGCCGGCCCGCTGCGCGGCGCCCACGCCCCGCAGCAGCCGACCCGCCTGCCCTCCTTCTCCCCTCTCTTTCTCCGCCAGCCCGCCGCGCGGCGCCCACGCCCCGCAGCAGCCGACCCGCCCGCCCTCCTTCTCCCCTCTCTTTCTCCGCCGGCCCGCCGCGTGGCGCCCACGCCCTGCAGCAGCCGACCTGCCCGCCCTCCTTCTCCCCCCTCCTCCCCCTCCTGCTCCGGCCGCTCTCCAACCACCACGGTGCCCTCTTCCCCTGCCTTCACCGGCTCCTCCACCACCAGCCTCTACAGCCTTGCCGCCCTCACCTTTCCTCCTCCAGAACAGCTACTGGGGGAGTGGAGATAATACAGAGCAGCTCACGGAGCCACGAGGGAGATCAAAGGGACGGCGTACCCCATCCTGGAACGGCTGACTATCTGGGAGAACCAGCTCCGGTGAGATCACCAAGGGGCACGGGCATTCCTGGGTGGGACGGCAAGTGACCGGAGTCCCTCCCTTCCACCTTCCCAGGCCAGCTGGTAGAATTGGACAGGCGGCCCCCTTAGGCCACGGCGGCTGGTGCCCCCACCACACGAGGCCCCCCGGAACAACTGAGATAGTTGGGTCGGAAATCCCCAGACTGCGGAGAACAGTGACCGGGGGATCCCTTCCAAACATGTGACTCCCCCGTTGGCTGGGAATGGTGCACTCTCCCGGGCTGCGACAGCTGGCGCCCTCCCGCCATGCTTGGTGCCCCGGGCCGACTAGCTAATTCGGCCGGACGCTCTCCCATGCTGCGGCGGCCGGCGACCCTCCCCGCATTCAGAACCCCAGGCCGGATGGCATTCTTCCAAGACGCTTCGGCTGCCGAACCTCCCCTACGGTGAGAATTTTCCAGAGTTAAAGGACCCACAGCAACTTTAACTGGTGGAACCCATAGACAAACGTGTGCCACGAGCGCCACCTACTGGGCAGGATAAGAAAAACAGAACCCAGAGATTGCACAGAAAAATCTTTCAACCTGTGGGGTCGAACACCCAGGGAAATCTGACTAAATGCCCAGACGCCAGCAGAAGATAACGGATCACGCTCAGAAAATTGAACATATGGCCCAGTCAAACGAAGAAACCAATAGTTCAAATGAGATACAGGAGCTGAAACAGCTAATGGTGAATATACGAACAGAAATGGAAAACCTCTTCAAAAACGAAATCGATAAATTGAGGGAGGACATGAAGAAGACATTGGCTGAACATAAAGAAGAAATAGAAAAACTGAAAAAACAAATCACAGAACTTATGGAAGTGAAAGATAAAGTAGAAAAGATGGAAAAAACAATGGATACCTACAACGACAGATTTAAAGAAACAGAAGATAGAATTAGTGATTTGGAGGATGAAACATCTGAATTCCAAAAAGAAACAGAAACTATCCAGAAAAGAATGGAAAAATTTGAACAAGGTATCAGGGAACTCAAGGACAATGTGAACCATACAAATATACGTGTAGTGGGTATCCCAGAAGGAGAAGAGAAGGGAAAAGGAGGAGAAAAACTAATGGAAGAAATTATCACTGAAAATTTCCCAACTCTTATGAAAGACCTAAAATTACAGATCCAAGAAGTGCAGCACACCCCAAAGAGATTAGACACAAATAGGCGTTCCCCAAGACACTTACTAGTTAGAATGTCAGAGGTCAAAGAGAAAGAGAGGATCTTGAAAGCAGCGAGAGAAAAACAATCCGTCACATACAAGGGAAACCCAATAAGACTATGTGTAGATTTCTCAGCAGAAACCATGGAAGCTAGAAGACAGTGGGATGATATATTTAAATTACTAAAAGAGAAAAACTGCCAGCCAAGACTCCTATATCCAGCAAAATTGTCCTTCAAAAATGAGGGAGAAATTAAAACATTCTCAGACAAAAAGTCACTAAGAGAATTTGTGACCAAGAGACCAGCTCTGCAAGAAATACTAAAGGAAGCACTAGAGTCAGAACCGAAAAGACAGAAGAGAGAGACATGGAGTAAAGTGTAGAAAGAAGGAAAGTCAGATATGATATATATAATACAAAAGGCAAAATGGTAGAGGAAAATATTATCCAAACAGTAATAACTCTAAATGTCAATGGACTGAATTCCCCAATCAAAAGACATAGACTGGCAGAATGGATTAAAAAACAGGATCCTTCTATATGCTGTCTACAGGAAACACATCTTAGACCCAAAGATAAATATAGGTTGAAAGTGAAAGGTTGGGAAAAGATATTTCATGCAAATAACAACCAGAAAAGAGCAGGAGTGGCTATACTAACATCCAACAAGTTAGACTTCAAATGTAAAACAGTTAAAAGAGACAAAGAAGGACACTATATACTATTAAAAGGAACAATTAAGCAAGAAGTCATAACAATCATAAATATTTACGCACCGAACCAGAATGCCCCAAAATACGTGAGGAATACACTGCAAACACTGAAAAGGGAAATAGACACACACACCATAATAGTTGGAGACTTCAATTCCCCACTCTCATCAATGGACAGAACATCTAGACAGAGGATCAATAAAGAAATAGAGAACCTGAATATTACAATAAATGAGCTAGACTTAACAGACATTTATAGGACATTACATCCCACAACAGCAGGATACACCTTTTTTTCAAGTGCTCATGGATCATTCTCAAAGATAGACCATATGCTGGGTCACAAAGCAAGTCTTAACAAATTTAAAAATATTGAAATCATACACAACACTTTCTCGGATCATAAAGGAATGAAGTTGGAAATCAATAATAGGTGGAGTGCCAGAAAATTCATAAATACATAGAGGCTCAACAACACACTCTTAAACAACAAGTGGGTCAAAGAAGAAATTGCAAGAGAAATTAGTAAATACCTAGAGGCAAATGAAAATGAAGACACAACATATCAAAACTTATGGGACGCAGCAAAGGCAGTGCTAAGAGGGAAATTTATTGCCCTAAATGCCTTTATCAGAAAAGAAGAAAAGGCAAAAATGCAGGAATTAACTGTCCACTTGGAAGAACTGGAGAAAGAACAGCAAACTAATCCCAAAGCAAGCAAAAGGAAAGAAATAACAAAGATTAGAGCAGAAATAAATGAAATTGAAAACATGAAAACAATAGAGAAAATCAATAAGACCAGAAGTGGGTTCTATGAGAAAATCAACAAGATTGATGGGCCCTTAGCAAGACTGACAAAAAGAAGAAGAGAGAGGATGCAAATAAATAAGATTAGAAATGAAAGAGGAGACATAACTACTGACCTCACAGAAATAAAGGAGGTAATAACAGGATACTATGAACAACTTTATGCTAATAAATACAACAATTTAGATGAAATGGACAGGTTCCTGGAAAGACATGAACAACCAACTTTGACTCAAGAAGAAATAGACGACCTCAACAAACCAATCACAAGTAAAGAGATTGAATTAGTTATTCAAAAGCTCCCTAAAAAGAAAAGTCCAGGACCAGACGGCTTCACATGTGAATTCTATCAAACATTCCAGAAAGAATTAGTACCTACTCTCCTCAAACTGTTCAACATAATCGAAGTGGAGGGAAAACTACCTAATTCATTCTATGAAGCCAACATCACCCTCATACCAAAACCAGGCAAAGATATTACAAAAAAAGAAAACTGCAGACCAATCTCTCTAATGAATACAGATGCAAAAATTCTCAGTAAAATTCTAGCAAATCGTATCCAACAACACATTAAAAGAATTATACATCATGACCAAGTAGGATTCATCCCAGGTATGCAAGGATGGTTCAGCATAAGAAAATCAATTAATGTAATACACCATATCAACAAATCAAAGCAGAAAAATCACATGATCATCTCAATTGATGCAGAGAAGGCATTTGACAAGATTCAACATCCTTTCCTGTTGAAAACACTTCAAAAGATAGGAATACAAGGGAACTTCCTTAAAATGATAGAGGGAATATATGAAAAACCCACAGCTAATATCATCCTCAATGGGGAAAAATTGAAAACTTTCCCCCTAAGATCAGGAACAAGACAAGGATGTCCACTATCACCACTATTATTCAACATTGTGTTGGAAGTTCTATCCAGAGCAATTAGGCAAGAAAAAGAAATACAAGGCATCAAAATAGGAAAGGAAGAAGTAAAACTATCATTGTTTGCAGACGATATGATACTATACGTAGAAAACCCAGAAAAATCCACAACAAAATTACTAGAGCTAATAAATGAGTACAGCAAAGTAGCAGGCTACAAGATCAACATTCAAAAATCTGTAGCTGGGGCGGGCCGCGGTGGCTCAG
This sequence comes from Tamandua tetradactyla, assembly GCF_023851605.1. Lineage (NCBI taxonomy): Eukaryota > Metazoa > Chordata > Mammalia > Pilosa > Myrmecophagidae > Tamandua > Tamandua tetradactyla. Next base: position 135,079,251 of record NC_135329.1, on the reverse strand, counting down.
CGGGCAAAGTGCTTGCCTGCTATGCCGGAGGACCTCGGTTCGATTCCCGGCCCCAGCCCATGTAACAAAAACGGAAAAACAGAATACAATAAAAACAAGAAAATGTTTAAAAATGTTTCCCTTTCTTCCTTCCTTCCTTCCTTCTCTCTGTCTTTCCTTTAAAAAAAAAAAAAAAAAAAAAAATCTGTAGCTTTTCTATACACTAGTAATGAACAAGCTGAGGCGGAAATCAAGAAACAAATCCCATTTACAATCGCAACTAAAAGAATAAAATACCTAGGAATAAATTTAACCAAAGAGACAAAAAACCTATGTAAAGAAAACTACAAAAAACTGTTCAAAGAAATCACAGAAGACCTAAATAGATGGGAGGGCATACCGTGTTCATGGATTGGAAGACTAAATATAGTCAAGATGTCAATCCTACCTAAATTGATTTACAGATTCAATGCAATACCAATCAAAATCCCAACAACTTATTTTTCAGAAATAGAAAAACCAATAAGCAAATTTATCTGGAAGGGCAGGGTGCCCCGAATTGCTCAAAACATCTTGAGGAAAAAAAACGAAGCTGGAGGTCTCGCGCTGCCTGACTTTAAGGCATATTATGAAGCCACAGTGGTCAAAACAGCATGGTATTGGCATAAAGATAGATATATCGACCAATGGAATCGAATAGAGTGCTCAGATATAGACCCTCTCATCTATGGACATTTGATCTTTGATAAGGCAGTCAAGCCAACTCACCTGGGACAGAACAGTCTCTTCAATAAATGGTGCCTAGAGAACTGGATATCCATATGCAAAAGAATGAAATAAGACCCATCTCTCACACCCTATACAAAAGTTAACTCAAAATGGATCAAAGATCTAAACATTAGGTCTAAGACCATAAAACAGTTAGGGGAAAATGTTGGGAGATATCTTATGGATCTTACAACTGGAGGCGGTTTTATGGACCTTAAACCTAAAGCAAGAACACTGAAGAAGGAAATAAATAAATGGGAGCTCCTCAAAATTAAACACTTTTGTGCATCAAAGAACTTCATCAAGAAAGTAGAAAGACAGCCTACACAATGGGAGACAATATTTGGAAACGACATATCAGATAAAGGTCTAGTATCCAGAATTTATAAAGAGATTGTTCAACTCAACAACAAAAAGACAGCCAACCCAATTACAAAATGGGAAAAAGACTTAAACAGACACCTACCAGAAGAAGAAATACGGATGGCCAAGAGGCACATGAAGAGATGCTCAATGTCCCTGGCCATTAGAGAAATGCAAATCAAAACCACAATGAGATATCATCTCACACCCACCAGAATGGCCATTATCAACAAAACAGAAAATGACAAGTGCTGGAGAGGATGCGGAGAAAGAGGCACACTTATCCACTGTTGGTGGGAATGTCAAAGGGTACAACCACTGTGGAAGGCAGTTTGGCGGTTCCTCAAAAAGCTGAATATAGAATTGCCATACGACCCAGCAATACCATTGCTAGGTATCTACTCAAAGGACTTAAGGGCAAAGACACAAACGGACATTTGCACACCAATGTTTATAGCAGCGTTATTTATAATTGCAAAGAGATGGAAACAGCCAAAATCTCCATCAACAGAAGAGTGGCTAAACAAACTGTGGTATATACATACGATGGAATATTATGCAGCTTTAAGACAAGATAAACTTATGAACCATGTAATAACATGGATGGACCTAGAGAATATTATGCTGAGTGAATCCAGCCAAAAACTAAAGGACAAATACTGTATAGTCCCACTGATGTGAACGGACATTCGAGAATAAACTTGAAATATGTCATTGGTAACAGAGTTCAGCAGGAGTTAGAAGCAGGGTAAGACAATGGGTAATTGAAGCTGAAGGGATACAGACTGTGCAACAGGACTAGATACAAAAACTCAAAAATGGACAGCACAATAATACCTAATTGTAAAGTAATCATGTTAAAATACTGAATGAAGCTGCATCTGAGCTATAGGGTTTTTTTTGTTTTTGTTTGCTTGTTGGTTTGTTTGTTGTTGTTGTTTTTTACTATTAAAAAAAAAAAAGTTGATGGGTCCAAGAAGCCCATTGGCTGAGTTAATTACTTGATTTCTTCTCTTTGAAAATGTCATGATTATTTTAAGCACATTGACAAGAAAGTTTGAAATGCTTGTCACATTTGGAGAGGCTATAAAATGCAGTCTGTAAGGACAAATGGATCTTTGGATTAAAGCTGTATTAGGTTCAAACTTTGTGATTTTTTTCAATCTCTAATATAGGAACAACATTCTCCTCTTCTAGTCTCATCTCCCAAAGTTTTTTGAGACCTGTGGAATAGTTAAGAGTCTCTCAGTGGCCGACTAGAGTGGCTTGAGATTAGCCCTACTCCACAGAAAAGTTAGAGAAGAGACAGGAAGGCAATGGAGGCAGCAATTTGGGAGTGCGGCTGACCTGGGAGAGCCTTCTGCACCACATGTGGCAGCCCTGGTTGCAGAGGCCTGGGAAATGAGAGGCAGAAAGCTGGAGCCTGGCATGGAGGTGTGGAGCCATGGAGCCTGTGGGAGTGCACAGACAGGAATGAGAACCAGGAAGAAAGCCAGGCTGCATTCCTTGGGTATGCTACCTCACCAGTGCAGCCCCTGACCGACAACTCACCATCTACCCCACGCAGCTGAACCCCATCACCAGCTCCCATTCCCCACGCTCCAAGTGCCTCCACCCCACCAGCCCCCAGTGAACGTACCTTCCCCCCACCCCCACCCCAAATGCAGCCCAACCCGCTTCTCCTGCACACCTCCCAAGCAATGCTTCCCCCTCCCTATACCCTGTAGGCTGTTGCCAGCACATAAAGGCTGCGGGCACTAATCTGATAACTAAGCTACCACTGCTCCCCCACCCATAGTGTCACACAGCCTCATCTCCTCCCTGAGTTCAGCACATCCTTTTATGGCACTCCCAGGGCCACGCATGTGAATGTGCCCCCAATAACACCATTCAACCCTGGGAACTGTACTTTACAGCAGTCCTAGAACTGTGATTGTGCACAGCCCTCAGCCACACTTCCCAAGTCTGAGAAAGTGCTGACCTGCACAGGCAGGTCACAGCTGCCACCAATCCATGAAGGCATAATGCTGACCAGCTGCCACAGCTGTATGCATGTACAAAAAGGGCCCCATGCCTTAGACCAGCACATACCAGGGTTACACCCCCCAGATCAGTGCACCCACACAGCAATATCCTCCCTGGCTGTGGGGCACACACATTCACAAGCAACAGCATAACATCCCCAACCTGTGCCAATACCTGCCCTTAAACTAATCACCTTACTGAATGCTCCACCCTGTGCCCTGCTCCCTGCTGTACAACCATCCTGCAAACACAAGGCCTTAGACTACTGAAAGAAATCAGCTCCCAAAATAAATCAATCAAGATATTTACATGTCACGAAGACAGCAGAAGATCCTTAAGCATATCACAATGCAGACAGATATAACCCTGCCTAATGACCAAATTAAAACACCAAAGGAGACACAGTCATTGAACAACTAATCAAAGATGTTCATACAACTCTACTTAATAAAATAAGTGGGATAACAAATAACATAAAGGAGTTCAGGAAGATAGTAGAAGAGCACAAAGGGAAATTTGCAAGAATAAATAGAAAAATAGCAGAAATCACAGAGATTAAAGACTCTGTTGACCAAATAATAAACATACTAGAGGTACAAAACACCGGACTTGAAGAAACAGAAGAAAGAATAAACTTTTAGAGGTGAAGACAATTGACTTCAAAGACTCAAAACAGCAAATGGCAAAAAAGGTGGAAAATGTTGAGCAGGAACTCAGGGAAATGATAGATAAAACAAAGCATGCAAATATAAGAATCACTGGTGTCCCAGAAGGAGAAGAGAAGAGTAAAGGGCTAGGAAGAGTAGTTGAGAATATAATGGGGGAAAACTTCCCAACTTTCATAAATAACATAAATATGCAAGTCAAAGAAGCCCAAAGAACTCCAAACACAATAAATCCAAATGGGCCTTCCCCAAGGCACATACTAATCAGCCTGTCAAATGTTGAAGAGAAGCACAAAACCCTGTAAGTGATAAAAGCAAAACCATCTGCTACCTACAAAGGGAAATCAAATAAGATTGAGTTCAGACTACTCAATTAGCACCCCAGAGGTGAGAAGGCAGTTGTATGATATACTCAAGATCCTGAAAGAGAAGGACTCCAAGCCAAGAATTCTGTACCCAGCCAAACTGTCCTTCAAAATTGAGGGAGAGATTAAAGTTTTCACAGACAAAGAAGTCCTGAAAGAATTTTTCAACAAAAGACCATCCCTACAAGAAATACTAAAAGGAGTTCTGCTGGCTACAAAATAAAAAAAAAAGAAAGACAGAAGAGGGAGGTCTGGAGGAGGGCACAGGATTGAAGAGTACCACCAAATGTAATTTAAATAATACAAAGAGAAAGAGGAGATATATAGATCTGACAAATAAACCAAAAAGATAAGATGGCGGAATCAAGAAACGTCTTTTCAGTAATAACTTTGAAAGTTAACGGACTTAATTTTTCAATTAAAAGATATAGATTGGAAGAATGGATTAAGAAACATAATCCAGCTATACGATTCTTACAAGAGACTCATCTTGGAAACAAGGATACAAATAGTTTGAAAGTGAAAGGATGGAAAAAGGTTTTCCATGCAAGTTGTAACCAAAAAAAAGCTATACTAATATCAGACAAAATAGACTTTAAATGTAAATACATCATAAGAGACAAAGAAGGACACTACATATTAATTAAAGGGTCAATTCACCAAGAAGATATAGCAATCATAAATGTTTATGTTCCCAATCAAGGAGCTCCAAAGTACATGAGACAGACATTGGCAAAACTGAAGGGAGCAATAGATGTTTCAACAATAATAGTAGGAGACTTCAATACACCACTCTCCTCTATAGATAGAACCACAAGACAGAAGATCAATGGGGAAATAGAGAAGTTACATAGCTTGATAAATGAATTAGACCTAATAGACATATATAGTTCATTGCACCTCAAAACACAAGGTTATACATTCTTGTCTAGTGCTCAGGGAACATTCTCCAGGATAGATTGTATTCTGGGGCAAAAAAACAGGTCTTTATAAATTTAAAAATATTGAAATTATTCAAAGCACTTTCTCTGATCACAATGGGATGAAGCTGTATCTCTATAACCACCAAAGAATGAGAGCATTCACAAATATATGGAGATTAAATAACACACTCTTAAACAACCAGTGGGTCAAAGAAGAAATTGTTAGAAAAATCGGTAGCTATCTGGAGATGAATGAAAATGAGAATACAACTTACCAGAACTTATGGGATGCAGCAAAGGCTGTGCTGAGTGGGAAATATATTGCCCTAAATGCCTATATTAAAATACAAGAAAGAGCAAAAATCCAGGACTTAACAGAAAACCTGGAGGAACTTGAGAAAGAACAGCAAACTAATCCCAAGGCAAATAACAGAAGAGAAATAACAAAGATTTAAGCAGAGAAAAGTTAATGGGAGAACAAAAGAACAATAGAAAGAATCAATAAAACTAAAAGTTGGTTTTTTGAGAAAATCAGTAAAATTGATAGGCCACTAGCAAGACTGACAAAGAAAAAAAAGAGAGAGGATGCAAAGAAACAAAATCAGAAATGAGAAGGAATGCATTACCACAGACTCTGAAGGAATAAAAGAAATCATAAGAGGATACTATGAACAATTATACACCAACAAACTAGACAACTTAGATGAAATGGATGGATTCCTGGAGACACACAAACAACCTACAGTGACTTAGGCACAAATAGAAGATCTCAACAAATCAATTGCAAATAAAGAAATTCAATCAGTCATCAAAAATCATCCTACAAAGAAAAGTCCAGGGTGAGATGGCTTCGCAGGGGAATTTTATCAAACACTCAAAAAAGGACTAACACCAATCCTGCTCAAACTTTTCCAAAAAATTGAGGAAAAAGGAAATCTACCTAACTCATTTTATGAAGCTAATATCATTTTAACACCAAAACCAGATAAAGATGCTATAAGAAAGGAAAACTACAGGCCAAGCTCCATAATGGATATAGATGCAAAAATTCTCGATAAAATATTAGCAAATCAAATCCAACAGCACATTAAAAGAATTATACACCATGACCAAGTGGGGTTATACCAGGAATGCAAGGATGGTTCAACATAAGAAAATCTTTTAACGTAATACAGCACATTAACAAATCAAAAGGGAAAAATCACATGATCATCTTGATTGATGCTGAAAAAACATTCGACAAAATACAGCATCCTTTTCTGATGAAAGCACCCCAAAAGCTAAGAATCAAAGGTTAATTACCACAATATGATGAAAGGATTATATGAAAAACCAATAGCCAGCAACGTTCTCAGTGGAGAGAGACTGAAAGCCTTCCCCCTAAGATCAGGTACAAGACAAGGATGCCCACTGTAACCACATTTATTCAATATTGTGCTAGAAGTTCTAGCTAGAGTAATCAGGGGGGACAAAGAAATAAAAGGCATCCAAATTGTAAAGGAAGAAGTAAAACTTTCATTATTTGCAGATAACATGATACTATACTTGGAAGATCCTGAGAAATCTATAGTAAAGTTACTTGAGCTAATAAATACAGCAAGGTGGCATGATATAAAATTAATCTGTAAAAATCAGTAACATTTCTGTACATAAACAATGACCTAGTTGAGGGATCAGTTAAGGAAAAAATTCTATTCAAAATAGCAACTAAAAGAATCAAATACCTAGGAATGAACTTAATTAGTGACATAAAGGACTTGTACACAGAAAACTATATAACATTGCTAAAAGAATCAAAGGAGATCTAAATAAATGGAAAGACATTCCCTGTTCATGTATAGAAAGGCTAAATATAGTTAAGATGTCAATTCTCCCCAAATTGATCTACAGATTCAACACAATATCAATCAAAATTCCAACAACCTACTTTGGATATTTGAAATGCTAACTACCAAATTCATCTGGAAGGGAAAAAGACCCCGAATAGCTAAAAGCATCCTATAAAGAAAGAACAAAGTGGGAGGATTAACACTCCCTGACTTTAAAACCAATTATAAAGCCACAATGGCCAAAACAGCATGGTACTGGCACAAAGACAGAAGCAATGACCAATGGAATCGAATTGAGAGTGCAGAAATAGACCACCAAATCTATGGTCAACTGATTTTTGACAAGGCCCCCAAATCCTCTGAATTGGGACAAAATAGTCCTTTCAATAAGTGGGTATAGAAGAACAGGATATCAATAGCCAAGAGAATGAAAGAGGACCCCTATCTTACACGCTACACAAAAATTAACTCAAAGTAGGTCAAACACCACAATATAAGAACTAGCACCATAAAGCTTCTAGAAGAAAATGTAGGGAAACATCTTCAAGACCTAGCAATAGGAGGTAGCTTCCTAAATTTTATACCCAAAGCACAAGCAACAAAAGAAAAAATAGATAAATGGGAACTCCTCAAAATCAAATGCTTCTGCACTTCAAAAGACTTTGTCAAGAAGGTGACGAGGCAACTAACTCAATGGGAGAAAATATTTGGAAATCACAAATCAGAAAAAAGTTTGCTTTCCTGTATACATAAAGAAATCACACAACTCAGCAACAAAAGGACAAACAACGCAATTACAAAATGGACTAAAGATATGAATAGACCTTTTTTCTGAATAGTGAATACCGATGGCTCAAAAGTACATGAAGAGATGCTCATTTTCACTGGTTATAAGGGAAATGCAGGTCAAGACTACGAGATACCACCTCACACCTATAAGAATGGCTGCTACTAAACAAACAGGAAACTATAAATGTTGTAGAGGATGTGAAGAAACTGGGACACTTATGTACTGCCAGTCGGATTGTATGATGTTGCAGCTATTATGGAAGATTGTTTGGCAGTTCCTTAGGAAACTAAATATCGAGTTACCCTACAACCCATCAATAGTACTACTTGATTTATACCCAGAAGACCTGAAACCGATGACACAAACAGACATTTGCACACCAATATTCACAGAAGCATTATTCACAATTGTTAAAAGATGGAAAAAACCCAAATGCCCATCAACAGATGAGTGGATCAACAAAATGTGCTATATACTATGATGGAATATTATGCAGCAGTAAGACAAAATGACATCCTGAAGCACATGACAAGATGGATGAACCTTGAGGACATAATGCTGAGAGAATTAGTCAGACACAAAAGGATAGATACTGTATGATTCCACTTTTATGATGAGCATAAAGGTATAATCAGAGGCTTATAATATAGAATATAGGGGACTTTGGTGAACTGTTACCTGATGAGGTTGAATTTCAATGTAAGGGAACAGAGAGGAATGAAGGTGATTCTCTAGTGGGTCTAGAAGTAATATTACCATATTGAAGATGAACAAGATTGAAAGGGCTTGTATAGACATGTGTCCCACTGATTCACACTAGAAATATGAATGAGTTCTCCTAAGAATTATTTCAAGGATATGATTCTTGTATAATGAGTGTTTAAGTCCAGGGTACAGGGGAAAGCTGATATCGCATGGTATGAGCTATGTTCAAAAGTAAACTATCAGCACTATCACAGCAACAGCAGAGGTAAATAATGGGGCGAAGGACAAGAGTTAAGAGGAGATTTAGATTTCCTATTTGCCAAGGATGTGTTTATTGGTTTTCTGTCTCTTGGGAATAATTAAATTATCTAAAATTGAGAATTTTGATGGACTGTGGACTTTGGGCCTTCTATTTGATGCCCGATGGTGGCTGAAGTATGCACTGATGGAGAAGTAGAATGGCAAACGATGGTGTATACTTATGAACAAAGGCTGTGCTGCTACAAAAAAGAATGATGTCATGAGGCATGCAATGATGTGAATGAACATGTGGGACATTTGGTGAGACAAAATAAGCCAGAAAAAAAAACCCAATACTGGTATGGTCACCTTTAGGCAATGCTTATAAGAAAACAGGGGCCTAGATTGTAAGCTTTTAGAGCAGATACATTAAGTCTGGAGTGGTGATTATTATTTCTGGATTTTGAGTGGCTGTTTTATATATGTAACCTGAGACTTAGAGATAAGAATGAAGCCAAACAGGTTGGAGTAAAGTAATTCATACACAGGGGTAAGGAAGACAATGTCTATATTTTAGAACCACACATACTCTTTGAGACCAATGGAAGAAAGGTTTATTCAATCTGGAACTGAAATTTTCTGTACTGCATAATCTAATTCAATCTATCTGTATAGTTCATTTGAACAACTGAAACAGGAAGCACAGAGTAAGAAAAAGGCCCTTTAATCCTGTATAGATTATTGTAATGCTTGGATATATCCTAGAGTATACTAAGCAGATAATCAAAAAATATTGGCAAAGTCCTCTGAGGGAGGGGAGAAAGAACATGGAACTATTAAACCTTACCATTAGGGAATCCCCTGATACTATGTCAAACTTTAGGGATATCCAAATCAATAGGCCATGCCCTCAATCATGGCCTACTCTTGTGAAGCTTATGTAGGTAGTGGAGAAGCTTAGACTACCTATAGACATGCTTAAGAGTTACTTCCGGAGGACCCCTGTTGTTGGTCATATGTGGCCTCAGTCTCTCTAAGCCCAACTCCGCAAGTGAAATCATTGCCCTCCCCTCTACATGGGACATGACATCAGGGGTGAAAGTCTCTCGGTGACATGGGAGATGACTAACAGGGATGAACCCAGACCTGGCACCATGGGGTCAACAATTACATCCTGACCAAAAGGGAAAAAAATAAGTGTAATTAATAAAATATCAGTGGCAGAGAAAGTTCAAATAGATTTGAGATGCTACTCTGAAGGTTGCTCTTATGCAAGCTTCAGGTAAACCTTGCTACCTATCATAACCTGCCAACCCCCAACAAGGAACCATTCCAGCCAATCCTAAAGAACACTAGGGCAATATATAAGATCCCAGAAGGGTTCTATGCACTAGATTAACTTTCCAGAAACCTGCAACCTCCAGGTGGGTCCCTTGTCCAGATAAGTCCTGAAACCTAGCCCAGCCTCTCAGAATATCAGATAGTTCCATCTCCATATCCCATATTAGTGACAGACCCTTCCAATATCAAAAATGTAGAATTGCCATCGCTCAAGCAACCCTAAAGAGAGGTACAGAAAGGTCAAAGGTGAGGGTGGAATTGTACATAGAAGATAGGACTTAGCAAATGAATATGACTGCTGAATCATTAAATTGATATCTCTTTTAGTCTCCAGTATTTTAGAGCATCTAGAAGTAAAAACCTAAAATTGTGAAATTGTAACCCATGTCAAAGTCTGAAATATGTTCTACAACTAATTGTGGTGCTTTCCTCTAATTGGTGGTAAGATGGCTACACCAACTCCAGGGGGAACATTTAGACATGAGAACGCCCAAAAGAAAAAAAGACTGTTCTTCTTATGTATGCTCAAGAGCAGTAAATATTTCCCAGGAGCTCCTCCAGTCACCTTCTTTTCATGTTGTTTTAGTCAGAATTGGATTACATGTTCATTTCTGAACTGATCATAGACAAGTATGATTACATGACGTTAATAATCTGAGAAGATATGGATGAAATAGATGCTGGGGAGACAACCACACTGCCTTCTTCTTTGTCTTTCTATTCTTTCTTGGTGGCCACTTAATATTCTTTTCCATTAGTTTGGTTTTCCTATAGGGTAGCTGAGATCAGTTTAAGATTTTAGACTGAACCTGTTCAAGACACAGCACCAAATGAAAGTCAATGTTGTTTCATCCTCATTAATGTAAAATGCAATAGCGATCCAAACTTGGAATTACTTATTGTCACCTCTTGCTTTCCACACAATGTCCCTTCGTTTGAAGATAGTTCAGGATCAGTAGAATCAGAAAATTTGAGTTTCAGTCTTACCACTTTCATTTACAATCTGTGTGACATTGGACAAATTTATATGTATACTGTATTAGTCAGGGTTCACTAGAGAAACAGAACCAACAAGAGATATCTATAAACATGAGATTTATAAAAGTATCTCACACAACCTTGAGGATGCAAGAGGCTGTGAGGCTGGCAACTCTGATGAAGGGTCTCAACAACTCTACAGAAAAGTCTCACTGGCTGAAGAAAAAAGTGAAAATTCTGTCTTCTCCTTTAAAGTCTTCAAGTGATTGGATCAAATGTGACCGATTGGATTCTCTCATTTGTGGATAGCACACCCTTAGTTGATTGTAGATGTAATCAGTCAAAGATGCAATCAACTGACTGATGATTTAATAAACCGGCCTTCTGGTTCATCAACCAGCCATGTGGACATCCTTGCAGTAAGCACTGGTTAGGCCAGTGCTTACTTTCCAGAAAACTGGGTACCATTAGCTGGCCAAGCTGACACCTGAACCCAACCATCACATATGCCAAGCTCAATTTTGTCATTAAGAAGAAGATTGAATACCTATCGATATATTGTGATTGTTAAGTAGGATTATATAAAGCCACTTTAAATGTTTAAGGACTACAAAAAGGTAAAATTTATTGAGAATTTAAAAGCTAGTGGCTATAAGAAACATTCCACTTAATCTTCACAATGACCTTATGAGGAAAGCATTATTATTCTTGTTTTACTGATGAGGAAATTGAGACTCAGAGTGAGCTATTGCAGTAATTGGCAGAGCTGAGATTTGAATTAAATCCCTATCTGCTCATGACCTCAACTACCTCTATGAATGCTCTACGGATATAAAGGATTGTTACACTATTTCTGAATATTCCCCCATATACAGCTCCCTTACAATACCTATATTATGACCTGCAATTTATTAATGAATGACTATTTATTGAGGACCCTATATGTGCTAGTTATTAGGCAGGACACTAAGAAGGATCTAGATAATTATATGGCATCTTACTGTTCTCAGGGAGATTATAATCTAGCCAGGGAATGTACAATCATTGATAGTTCACATTTGAATATTGCAGAGTCAATAGACAATAGCTGCTGCAAAATATGTGTGTGATAGGAGAAGGAAGTCAGGATTGTTGGTACCATCAGCCCTCAAGAAGAAGGTGGAGGGCGGGCCGCGGTGGCTCAGCGGGCAAAGTGCTTGCCTGCTATGCCGGAGGACCTCGGTTCGATTCCCGGCCCCAGCCCATGTAACAAAAACGGAGAAACAGAATACAATAAAACAAGAAAATGTTTAAAAGATGTTTCCCTTTCTTCCTTCCTTCCTTCCTTCTCTCTGTCTTTCCTTTAAAAAAAAAAAAAAAAAAGAAGAAGGTGGAATTTGAATGGTCAGATAAAGTTAACACGAGTGAGGATGGGGAAAGACATTCCAAGCTGGTCAGTATGAATAAGCATAGGACATAGGCCAGTGAGCCAAAACTTGTAGGGAAAATAAATTAACCACCTGCCTGGGATTGACTTTGTGTAAAGGAACCTGAAGGGTTATGTTGATGATTGCCTAGAGTTAGCCAAACTGTGAAGTTAGGTATACAGTCCCTCACACTGTTAAGTCTGTCTAAGACTTTTGACCTCAACTGCCAGGAGTTGGGGTCCAACGACAGAGTTAGAGAGAAGAAGATCACTCTCACTTCTGACACCAACTGCAATTTCAGAGTTTTCGCAGAACTATTCTCAGGTTTAATGATTCATTAGAAAGACCCATAGAACTCAGAAAAACCTATTATACCCACAGTTGCAGTTTATCGTAGGGAAAAGATACAGAAAACCAAGCAAAAGAAGAGACACATAGGGCAGAGTCTAGGATGTCTCCCAGTATGAAGTTTCATTGTCCTCAGTACAAATTATCCTCCCAAGACCAATCTGTGACATTATGCAAAAACATATTCCCAACCATGGTAGCACGCCCGAGCATGCTGGGACTTCATTACATAACCATGATTGATTTATTAATTCCCAGTATAATTGAATTCAGTTAGCAAATCTGTCCTCACTCCCCAGATGTAGAGCTGATATTGTGTGGTGCAAGGTACCCATCATGATGCACTCTGTTCTAGTTTGCTAGCTGCTGGAATGCAACACACCAGAGATGGATTGGCTTTTAATAAAAGGGGGTTTATTTTGTTAGTTCTTCAGAGGAAAGGCAGCGAATTTTCCACTGAGGTTCTTTTATGTGGAAGGCACAGGATGGTCTCTGCTGGTCTTCTCTCCAGGCCCCTGGGTTCCAACAACTTTCCCCAGGGTGACTTTTTTCTACATCTCCAAAGGCCTGGGCTGAGCTGCAAGTGCTGAGATGAGGAATGCTGAGCTGCTTAGGCTGTGCTACATTGCAGTCTCTCATTTAAGCACCAGCCAATCAAGTCAAACATCACTCATTGCAGCAGACACGCCTCCTAGCCAACTGCAGATGTAATTAGCAACAGATGAGGTTCATGTACCATTGGCTTATGTCCGCAGCAACAAAACTAGGTATGCTCACCTGGCCAAGTTGACAACTGAATCTAACTAACACACACTCTGAGTCAACTTCTTAGACTCATTTTTCAAGTGTGGTCTGATTAGCCCATCAGGAATATCAAAGACACTCATCACTTGGAAAATTCCAAGTGTTTAGACATTACCTCTCAGGAGCATGGGTGGAAGGGAGTGTGGGGGAGTTAGTGAGGGGTGAAGGCCGGACCTCTTTTTGGACAAGGCCAAATTTTAGTTTACACAATAAATAAGTACTACAATAATCCTTCACACTGGGGGAAAGTATTTTGTCAAGCTGTGGGAGTTGGGCATGGTGGAAAGAGCCTAGATCAGATAATGAGTAAGAATTTTTCTGTCAGCAAAATGGCAGAGTAAGATTTTATTGTGTTCACATTTGATTAGAGTGTTTCTCCCACCTTGTTCTATGCCCAAAAGAGTCTCTTTATACCCACCTATCTTAATATATGGGAAAATATTTGATCCTTCTTGAAAAGCTAAAATTTAGGATTAAAAAACAGCAACAATAAAACAATCTTACTGTTGTCCAAGGACTGTCTCTCCTTCAATGAAAGTCCGTAAGACCTTCCCTCTACCCCACACTCTCTCTCACTCCTTTCTTAATCTGTGCAGGGATTAATCTCGGTGCTACTGGATAGTTTTTGATTAAATGGAAAATCTGTGACAACTTGAAGTGCTTGTACTCTTTGGGAAACTTAAAATCACATTAAAAACAATAAGAACAATAATGACCAAGGACAGGAAACATTGAATCCCACCTTACGCTTTGCCTCAGTAGTCCCATATTTTCAACCCAACTTATTAGAGTTGAGGGTTCAAGTAAGTTTAAAAAAAAAGAAGAAGAATTGAAATATACAATTGTGAGAGTTAAAATAAAACTATTTTAGGTTTCCCTCTTTTTAAATTTTAACAACTTTGTTGAGCTGAAATTTCACATACAATAAACAGCATATAATAACAATGCTCCATTGCATGAATTTGACATTGAATACATCCATGAAACTAAAACCACAATCAAGATGCTGAATGTTTCCATAGCAGCTCCAATTTCCTTGTGTCCCCTTTGCAATCCATCCTTCTTTACATACATTCTCATCCCCAGGCAATCATGTAAATGAAATCACATAGTATATACCTTTTCCATCTAGTTTCTTTCACTTGGCCTAATGATTTTTAGATCGTTCAATTTGCTGCATGCATCAACAATTTGTTCCTTTTTACTGGTGAATATTGTTCCACTGTATTGTTCTATCACCATTTGTTTATCCATCCATCCGTTGCTGGGCAATTAGGTTGTTTCCAGTTTCTGACTATTACATACAAAGCTGCTGTGAAGATTTGTGTATAAGTTACTCTATGGGCATGTATTCAGTTCTTTTGAGTAAGTATCTATGAATGAAATTTCTGGACCATATAGGAGATGTATGCTTAACATTTTAAGTAAATTGTCACACTGTTTTGTAGAGTGGGTTCACCATTTTACATTCCTACCACCAGAAGTTCCTCCACATCCTTGAAAACATTTGACATGGTCAGAATTCTTCACTTTAACCATTTTTAAATGTGTAAATTAGTTGCAACTTTAATTTGCATTCCTTGATCAATAATTCTATTGAGCATCTTTTCTGCATATATTTTCCATTCATCTACCTTCATTGGTGAAATGTTTGGCCAAATTTTTCACATTGTTTTTTGTTGAATTGTTTGTTTTATTATTGAGTTGTAAAACTAGTTTTTCCATCCTGAAAAAAAGTCTCTTCCCTGATACTTGTTTTGCACATATTTGTTCTTATTCTTACGTTGCTCTTCTGTTTTGTTGATGGAGACCTTAAGAAACACAAAAGAGGGCAGGCCACGGTGGCTCAGCAGGTAAGAGTGCTTGCCTGCCGGAGGACCCGGGTTTGATTGCCGGTACCTGCCCATGTAAAAAAAAAAAAAAAAAAACACAGATTCAGGAAACACAAAAGTTTTTAATACTGATAAAATCTAAATTATCCATATCCTCTTTTTTTGTCCAAAATAAGAAATCATTACTTAGCCCAAGACTACAGTCTTGCTTCTATGTTTTCTTTTAGAATATTTTATAATTTTAGGAATTATTTTTAGGCTTCTGTTCCATTTCAAGTTAATTTTTGTGTAGGTGTAGGGTAAATGTTGATATTCATTCCCCCTTTCCCCCACACACAGATATCCAGTTGTTTCCACATCATTTATAAAAATAACTTTTCTTTCCATCATGGAATTATCTGGACAACTTTACTGACAATCAATTAACCATGTAAGTGTGGCAAGTTTTGGACTATTTATTCAGTCCCATTGATCTATATGTAGATCCTTTATCTAATAACAATCTATCTGGAATACTGTGGCTCTAAAATAAATCTTGAAATCAGGTACTATTAGTCCTCTAACCTTGTTCTTTAAAAAAAAAATTGACTGCTTTAAATTATTTGCATTTTCATATACATTTTTTAATTGGCTTGCCAATTCCTACATTGTTGATTAGGGATCCTGTTAAGTAAATTGCCACTTTTAACAATCCATCAATGATGTTCAATCCAAGTCATTTTCCAAACCATGAACATGGTATAAATTTGATCTGTAATTTCACTCTGCAATGTTTTAGAATATTCTTTGTAGTCATTTTATTCAACTTTGCTGAAATTTATCCCAGTGTATTTTAGTTTGATACTATTGTAAATGGAATTATTACTTTCTAATTTCATTTTCCAATTGTTTGCTGCTATATAAAAACACAGTTGACTTTTGTCTCTCTTTCCAATATAAGTGCCATAGCCAAGTAGAATGACTTTGCAACCAGAAGTCCACCCGGGTACACACTCACACATCCAGTCTGTGGATAAGGTGGATTTTGACGGACCTGAGTACATTTTTGATAGAGAGATGTTCTAACTTTTCAACCAAATCTGTTTGTCTCAAATTCGTTGAACTCATTTAAACCATAGCAAGTGAAAATAGTAAAAGCTAACCTACCGGGGCTATTATAACTGCTTTATGTAACAAATTTTTTTCCCCCAACAACTTTTTGTGTTAGATACAAATTGTATTGTGTTATAATCCCCATTTTACAGGTGCTGAAACTACCCTCATCAAACTAGTTCACTTCAGAGGTCAAACCCTTAACCAGTTTCATACAAAACCTCTTGAAAAGCTTGTGACGATTTACTCTTCATTGAAACTACCAAGCTCCCCATTTCAGGACAATCTTTCAAGAGTTCATTCTTGTAGGGTACTCTTCAAGAAGGAAAAAAAAATCTAGGAACCTGAGTTTTGTAAAAGATGCTGGGCTAACACTTGATGGAAAAGTGTAATGGAGGAGGGGCTAGAGGAAAACGACATCAGCTTCACTAGAGGTCAAACGGAAAAGACAGGTGCCCAGGGTTTTATTCTCACTATTCTGGGAAAAACTAATCAGTATTAATGTCATTTTGTGGTCAAGAAAATTGAGATACCCTCCCCACAAAGGGTAAGTAAGTTGTCCAAAATCTTCCAGCCAAACAGTGTTTTTAGCAGCAAGAATTCAAACTGAGTACAGTTTGATTCCAAAGTACAGCCTCTTTCCACAGCACATTGCTCCTTCCAAGGGCTTTAACCCCAATTTCCACCCCCACCCTTCCCAAGGATTTTCTCTGAAAGCAAACCGAAAACAGTGAAAGAAAGTATCAGTAGGGAAAGTAAAGATCTTCCATAGAAATGCAAAACTCATTGAACAATGGAGCTTGGGGACATGCCCCAGTGACTTTGGCCTGGATGCAAGGAAACGATAATACTGTTCCCAGGGTTGATAAAGAGGGAGCCAAGGTTCCCTTTTCCCTAAATGTTTGAAGGTGATTGAGTCTTTTGATAAAGTAATGGAAGAAATATCTGCTTAGGTCTAAGAGATACCAAGTTTTCAGAGCTTAAAAAAAACAAACAAACTACTTCACAAAGTATTAAAGAGATCCTCCAGGTCTTTTGTAAGATTTTCTTTCCAATTCAACAAGTTAGGTAGGGAAAGGGAAATTCAGGGCTCTCCATCCCCCAAAGTCTGATCACTATCTCTTAATTTGCATTGAAAGTTAAGCTTTCCTGAACCTTAGTATTTTAAATCTATTCATATTGTTCAAAAGGAAATACTTTGCCGGCAAGTACATTTCCAACATTCTGTAATGCCTGCCAGAGGAATTTGGGATCCTTTTCCCATCCAAGGATTCAAAGTGGGCAGACCAAATTTCTTTGAGTGACGCTGATCCCACACATAAGGGAGATTCAACTTACTCCTTGGCTATCAAAAGAATTTTTCTATCTATCTAACAGAGAGTGGTTCTAAGTTAGAATCAAAGACGCTGCTTGCATTCCCTCTTCGTGTCTCCTTAGCATTATTACTAGGAAGTAGATGGACTTTGGCAGCAGAGCAGTTGTTAAAAAAAAAAAAAAATGACAGAAAATACCATCCAGAATTTAACTGATTTAATTACTAGCCTTCTTCTCGGCTGTTATAGTTCTAAGTATAAACTTTACTAAATTGATTTTGTTGAGACCTTTAAGGTACTAATTTAGGAAAGCAAGGAAAAATGAGCTCATGCTTCTTTATTTTTTTATCATAAGATTATGGTGGCTAGTTTTTGGTCCACTTTGCTTTGTGTTCATGTAACCAAGAAATTATGATGTAAGGGATGATTACGCTTGTTGGATCATAATATAAATGTTCCTTTTTGCTTTTGGTATATTGAAGTAGACAGAGGGAAACACCTGAAATCTTTGAACTGTAATCCAGCCCCCCTGATCTCTGATAATCATTGTATAGACTTTATTTTATATCCTTGTGATGGTTAAAAACCTTGTGATTGACTCTCACTCATACCATTTTATTTGATTTTTCAACATTGAAGACTTGTGATCACTAATATTTATTAAAGAAGGGCCTTGGGTCAGGCCAGAACTAACCCACCCCAAGTCCAAAGTTATCTTGATAACCAAAGCTGGATCTAACCAAAATAGGCCCACCTGACATGTGCAGTAGCTTAGACTTTAACCTATACATGATGTATACCTCATTATAATACTAAAAATCATACCCATCATCATATTAAGGTTGCTATTTTCTTACATACGTTCTGGGACTCAGCATGTAATTGATCTGTGCATCCACAATAATTACAATCACCTCTAATTACATATCTGGAACCATTGTGCTCATTATCCAAAAACTTGCCCATATTTTGATACTATAAAACCATCAGAACTACTACAGTTCAGAAAGACAGATTTTTGGACTGATAGGCCATCTGATCTCCTGCTTTGCATCAAGCAATAATCTTTTCTCTCCCTCTGAAACCCCGGTGTCTCAGGAATTGGTCATTGAGCCCATTGGGCAAGAATCCACTGCCTTTTACCAGTAACATCCATGTAATCCAGTTAAAAAAATTAGCATAATATTTGGTTTCATCATAAACTCATGAAGTTGACATTAATTCAACAGCTAGGAAAGAGAGAGGGAAACCATTTTTAAATATCTGGGGGAGTCTACGTGCTATTCCACTCTAGCAGTTTATGTAGTCCCTGGTATTCCTCATTCTTGAGGAGAATTAAACTGTGCTTAAATACACATATTTTTCATACACATTGTCCAAAAAAAATCACAACCAACTAGTTTATATGCGTGCACAAAGATATGTGTGCTCTGCTTTAGGCAAAGCAATTTTCAAAGTAAACATTTACTTTAACTCATTTTTACTTATGGCTAACTTTTTAAACCCTCAAACCAAAAGCTTTTTAAGACATATTATCCAAATCAGAAATATTTAAAGAAAGACAAAACAACAGAAAATCTTGTCAGTTAACATGACTTAAAAAAAAAAATCCCCAAGTGCTGGGATGCTAGACTTAATTGGTTGGTCATTTAGTTTAAAAATAAAGATATTATAGGTAGAAAGAAATAATTAAGGAAGGAAAGAAAGAAGGAAAGAAACTTCATCACTAACTTTTAAGAAACATGTATTCAAATTCACAAGAGTATGCAAGTTTTTGATGTACATGTAAAAGTGATTTAGTAAAGTACATTATTTTAACGTGTTTTCAATTGAATTTCTTCCAGTAGCTAGAAAGTAACCCACTCCATCACGAGTTCATAGTATCTATGCTAATATTGGTTAACAATAGTAAAAAGAGCAGAGTATTAGATTCTTTTTTTTTTCCTTGCTACGATAGCAAAAGTCAGAGTCAAAGAGTGAGAGAGATCAAATAATAAGACAGTGGAGGAGCAATTTGACCTAAGAATTTACTATTCTGTTTCAGCTAATATATTTTTCTTTGACTTAACTGTAGGTTCCTTGGGAGAAGGGACTGACTGGTTTCACTACTTCCTATATTCCCCATTGTACCAAGGAACAGTGCTTTGTTGCAATATATACCAAAATGCAAAATAAGTGTTGTTTTTTTTCCCCCAAAATGATACTTCATGCAAGGAAGTCACCTTATATTTGAATGTTCAAGGCTTTCATGTTACAAGTATTTTCTCAATGTATTTTGAAAAATAGAACATCGTTTATGTGGTTTTCACCCTAGCTGCACATTAGAATCCCAAGAAACGTCTTAAAATGTCACTGCATAGGACTGTTTCCCAGAGATTCTGTTCTAATTTGGTCTAGGATGGGGCCTGGGTACTGGAAGAAACTTAAGTGTCCCGAGTGATTCGTATGTGCAGCCAAGTGGAAAACTACTGCATGACCTCAATATTGGTTTTGAACACCTATAGAGGTCACAATATACAATCTGTAATTAAGGAGGCAAGAAAATTTAACATAGCTCTAGTGATAATTCCTCTAGGTATGGCTTTAAGATTCTAAGTATTGGATGTCATTATAAAGAGCCATTTAAAGATGGTTTTTAAAAGTACAGTAAGATGTTTACTTGTAGAGATCAGATGTATAAACAGGTAAGATAACGCAATAACTTCTGACACTAGTTGCAAAGCAATTCTGACTCCAACTATCCCAAATTAGGTCAGACTTCACAGGTTAGGGGCACCCTATAAGAGTGCTCATAGACACAAGTCCCCCAGGGCACCTGCACCTCTGATCAATTAGTTACAAATTCTAGGGGTTCCCACTACCTCCTCAGGTTTGATAATTCTCTAGAAAGGCTCACAAAACTCAGGAAAGTGCTTTTTTTTAAATTACAATTTTATTATAGCAGAAGAATATGAATAAAAAGAAGCCAAAAGAAGAGACACGTAAGGCAATGTCTGGGGCAGTCCCATCTGAAGCTTCCATGCTCTCTCCCCATGAGGGTCCCCATGCTGGACCCTCCAAAACATGGATGTATATAATCAATCTGGGAAGAACACCCACATCTGGGATGTCCAGAATTTTTATGAGGTTTCATTATGTATGTACAGCTGGTTGAATCAATACCCACGTATTTTGAGCTTGGTCTCCAGCTTCCCTTCCCTCCTCAAAGGTAGACGGTCCTATAACATGGCTCAAAACTCCAATGCCCTAATCACATGGTTGGTATTTCTTGTGTACCCTCGTACTTCCAACCTAAAACTATAGGTGTGGCTGGTCTCACGCTGAATCATCTCCTATCTGTGGTGGTCTGGACACCTACCTTGAATAACAAAAGACACTCCCATCATGGGAAACTCCAAAGATTTGTAGGGCACTCTCAGGAACCAGGACAAAGACCCCACCCCCCACCCCCCACCCCCGCCGCAAGCTCCTTATGGCTTAGCCCTCCTTTTTAGCACCTCAGGATATTAGCATAGCTCTGAGAACCTTTATATTTATATATGTGAAATAGGATATTGAGTTATCCATAGGTATTTTTAAGTTACTTAATATGATTTCTCAAGGCAATTACTTGACCAGAACGCAAAATTATCAAATATTTTAACTTCCCATGTTCTGAAATACTTATTTCAAATAAATGTTTTATGCTACAAGATATTTTTGTTTAGTATGACTTTAGTGATTCATTAGTAAAAAGTTCTAGAAAGCCAAAGACATTAGGCATTTAGTTTGTCAATTGTATATTGAATCAATAAATGGAGATCCTTCTTTTCATCCATCAATATTAAGATTTTTTTTACATTATTCCATTATCTCAGTGACAAGTGGCTGTCTGAGTATTCTGAAAATAAATTTGTTAATGTGGCAGGAGCTTGAAGCGAACCCATCCAGCCTGTTTACACCTTGTATTTCACTTGCCTTATAAAGGATTAGAAAGTCACCTAATAGTACTGGCAAACACTTATGTATCATTGCTAGTGCCAGGCACTATTCTAAGTCTGTTAATATGTTAACTCGTTCAGGAACCCATTAACAATGAGGTTCATCTTTATTTATAAATTCAAAAGAAAATGTTTTTAGGCATAGCTGATTATACCCAATTGACTTCCAGGAAATATGTATCAGAAAAGTAAATCACTAATTGCATTTTAAATATTCAGAAGTGATTTGCTGAACAAAAGTAGCTTCAAAGATGTTATTCATAACAATGCTAAACCTTTTGATGAATTCAAGGATGACTCTGCATCCTAATCTTTGATCTCTTATTTTCAAATTTCTCCTTCTTTTTTTACCACCCCCCTACAATGATTAATCTTCAATAATGGAGGCCAAAGCTATCTCTCGCACCCATTGCTTTGGCTGTACAACCCACTTTCTGTAATCTCAATGGCGTTTAGGACCAACCTCTTACCAGTCATTTCTCAGCTTTTAAAAAGCCTACCTTGCCCACCTCAGTAAGCTTTCGTTATCTCCCATCCCCTTTCTTATTCTCCAGTTCTCTCAAATTCAATTATCGATTGTACTTTCTTCCAAACCTTCTACCCGGTTGTCATAACTTTCCTCCAGACTGCCCATTTAGGCTGGTTTTATAACTACCTCCCTTTAATAAAAAGACAGATGATAATCTTCCTTAATAGAAAAGCTATGGTGGTTTCCTTAGCAGAAAAGCTATGGTGGTTTCCTTAGCCTCTTCCTCATTTGAGAAATTAAATACAACTGGCTTTATTACTGGGCCTTGTACTTTACCACCTCCGTATGTGAAGGAGTTCTTTGAATCAGCTCTCTTTAGAAGTAGCTATAATGAAAACATCCCACCATCTACTACGAAGGAGCTGTATAGTAGAACAGAAAAAAACAAAAAAGAAAACCACCAGGTCAAAGAACAGGGAAACCCAGGATCAAGTTTTGTTTCTATTTCTTGCCACAGAAATTTGGGGAAATTTCAACTTTACCAGTTGATTTTCTCATCTGTAAAATTGGTTAACAACATCAAGTATTATTAAGAGATCATAGACTGCCAGGTAGCGCTGGGGCTCTGGACTCAGACAGAACCAGGTCCTAGCCAGCTCCTCTACCTGCTGTCAATATAATCTCAAGGAATTTCCTTGAGGGGGCCAATTCTTTCTGTAATAGAATTAATCCCCTGACTACAGTCACACTAGACCTAGGGTGAACCAGTATGATAATAACTTCCCAACCATGGCAATTGGTTCTCTGGTGGGTGTGACACCCAAGCCAGAATAATGAGTGAGAGTAGATAGGATAGCTGTTAAGGGGATGGGATATTTCATCTCACAGCCCTAACTGCAAAGCCAGTATAAACATCTCCTAACTATTGGACCTTGGGCAGGTCCCCTGACCACTCTATGCCTGCTTTTCTCCTCTGTTAAATAGCAAGGGTAATGATCATTAGCACAATGAAATAAACTGATATTTGTTATATTATCATTCTGTGTCCTTACCAGCATTGTCAAGTTGGAGATAGCAGCGGAAAAAATCCTCTCTTTTCCCTCAGTTTAGAGAACTATTAAGATGTGATTCGAGAGATGCCAGCAGCCAGTAAGCAACCACACCCAGAAAGAGCAGGAACAGGAGATCAAGAGAGGGTTCTGGCAGTGCCAGTCCTTCATTCTCGTCCATCCTTAAGCTTCTCTTGCTTTAAATCTGTGAGCTATTATGGTGTCTGCCAATAACTCTCTTTTTCCCACTTCAGCTAATGCTATTTGAATTTCTGAGATTTATACATAGCTTAACTTCTCTCAGCCTGTTTCCTCATCAATAAATTATTGTCAGTAGCAGTGGTTACTTCATAGGTTTATTGTGAGATAAAATATAAAGTTCTTGCACAATGCCTGTTACATAATAAGCAATCTTAAATAATAGTTATTATTCAATTTAGTCTTACCCAGGGTAATTTAGAGAACCAAATATAAATATCTATATAAATATTGGAAAGAAATAAAACCTAAAATGCTATATAAATGGAAGTTTGTTTTACAATGGCAAAGGTTAATTTTTGATAACCTTTTATGAGGAACTTGACTTTAGGTATGAACACTGCTTTTTGACAAGTGTTTTCTGGATTCTTCCCGAGGCTCATTTAGTGATATATGTTGTCTAGACAAAAGTTTTCTTTGCCTATTTGTTGAGGAGAAAAAATATGTTTATACTATGCATATAATCAGTTCATGACATTGGCCCCTATGCTTTCAGTCCCAAAGTCAACAAGGGGTTGAGATTCTGAGTATAACACTTTCTCGCTCAGTGAGCAGGTTTCTTGATGACTCTGAGCATTGGTTTTTCATCTAGGTCCACATATTTATTCTGTTTTCCTTATAGGCATTAAGTAGGAAGTTCAAAAATGGACTACAATCACCATTCCAAGAAACATTACCCTATTGGTATGCAACCCCTCCTCCCTTTCACTAGAAAGTGTCCAGGGAATATAAGTTTAGGATTATTGAGCAAGGTATTTGGAGTGTATGTGTGTGTGTGGTGGGGGGCAGGGGGTGGGGAGAGAGGAATCATTGTGAATAGAAAGAATTCACCGAGTGGAAAAATGAACGAACAATTCTATCTCATTTTTTGGATTGAAATATAATGAAAGATGGCAGTAATAATCTTTTTTTTAATTATTGAACTTGCACTTTCTCAGCAATTCCTTGATGTCATTTGAATAGCTACCATCTAAGTGTGCAACTCAGGGATTGTCAAAATGAAAAGTTATTTTGAGAACGAAAAGTTGCTAGCATTTTCTGAAGCAAACACTGTCTGGAAGAGAGCTAATGCCATTATGTATGTGCTGAATTTCAAAAGATTAGTGTGAACATGAGTTCCAAAAATATACATTTTTTTCCCCTCTCAGGTAATTTATTACATAGCCTGCCCTTCACTATCATCTTGCTTTTTTTTAATTTAAAAATATTTTGGATGGTGCCACAATGGCTCAGAGGCAGAATTTCCACCTGCCATGCCGGAGGTCCGGGTTCGATTCCCGGTGCCTGCCCATGCAGAAAAAAATAATATATGAGTTTTTAACTCATTTGAATTAAACATAATGTCAACAGGGAAGTTGAAGTCAGGACATTCTTCTTTTTTTTAAAAGTTGGAATTATAAAACTTACTTGACTTTATAAATAAAAAACTAGTTGTGGATAACTGAAGAAAATAGAAAATAAAAATTTTTATTAGTCTTTATTCTCAGAAAAGAGTTCATTTCACACAGCATAATAAATTATTTGAAATACTTGCATTAGGGCTTTATGTTGTGGAAATGTTATTAAGATTCTGAAAGTGTATAGCACCTTTCTTGGTGATATGCGTATACGTTTCATGTTTTTTTTTCCTATCTGACTTCGTAATGCTAATTTTTTCTATTAGTAAGTAATATCTTCGCTTTTTTTATCCTTTCTGTTCTCCTATGTATTTGTTGATATAAAATATTTTTAAATTACCGTTTCTTCCCATGAATATCTTAGTTTAAAATCCTCAAAATAAGGAAGCATTATCTTTAAACCATTTATTTAATTTTGAGTGAGGTTACTGTAAATCTCAAGCAGAAACATAAGCTATTGGTGCAATTTTAAGTTTGCAATTATAGCACTGAAAGAGATAATACGTATTTAAAGCATGGTAAAATATCAATTTATTAGAAGAGAAAATTTTACAAAGGCCACAACGTTATCCACAAAGAACAAAAGTTAGAATAAATAGCGTAGCAAAGGCTGGGAGAACCTATAGAGATACAATTAAATGATACCAGAGAATATATCACAAAATATAAGGACCTCCTCTCCAAAACTTTTTTACTCTACTAGTCTTCTAAATCATGTGTCTGAAATGAACTCAGTTGCTCACCTTTCAATGTGTTTTGGGAAAAGTGAAACCAACAAGACAATTTTTGAAAAAATGAAAACTTAGGAAACCTTATCTTTTCAGATCCTTAACATTATGAATAGGTAAGGAATAAGCAACTTAATTAAAGCTCTTTATGGCAATTAAATATGGAATTAGCCCACACCCAACATCCTATACTCTAGAACCTTAAAAATCCCATCAGTAAAAACGAACAAGATCTGGAAAACCTAAGTAAATGTGAGTATAATGGAAAGAAAAGTAACTGTTATTTAAGAGGTAATGTTTCTGAGAGGTGGTGTTCTAGTAAATAGAAGCTGATTTTGCAGAGTACCTGAATGGATTTTGATAAGCAATGGTCAGATCGTTTAGCTGCCACACATAGTAAGATGAATTTGAGGGTAAGATGCAAGCACGTTCAGAGAAAAGAAAAAGAGGAGAGACCAACAAACTAGCTCACATGAGTGTTAATCAGAGTGAATTGGCACAGGAATAGTCCCAGTCATGCAGAAAGCAGAAGGAAGGGGGAGTTGTTGTTTGGTAGTACAGTGTTTATAAGTTTTGGGAATTTTGAAAATAAAATTTTTTAAAGGGGGAGAACCAGCCTTTTCTGGTTCATAGGCCCCTCTGAGAATCTGATGAAGCTGCAGTTCCTCTTGTTTACCGTGTCTAGCTCTCCAGAATAGAAACTCTTGCCTTATATTTTCTCAATTCCCAATACTCTGGAAAGAAAGAAGCATTTCCTGAGAACCACCAAGTGTCAAGCACCCTTCCATGGTTGGTCTCATTTGTGCACCACCATAATTCAGTGAGAAGCTTTCTTTGCCTTTTATAGTCCCAGAGCTGAGTCTCAGAGAGGTTGTGACTTGCTCAAGGCCACTAAGCAAGTAGCATAGTCAGGGATGTAGTGCAGGTCTAGTCAGCAGTTTGGCCCAGTTCTTTGCCAGGCCTACTCTTGCTCATGCTTTAGATGATACCTACCCAGGCAGGGGGTCTTCCTGCTGGTGTTCCCCTAACTCTCATTATCAACCAGCTCTGCAGATCCTTGCTCAGTGCCTCCTTTCCCTGCAAGGCAGCAAATGCCATGGAGATAGAAACCAAGACGGTCTTGTTCACATGGCTCACATGCACACTTGAAGGGTGCTTGGGAAGCAACCATTGAGTGAATGAATGCAATGACCAGTGGGCGTTGAGTGTTTTTTGCCAGGTTCTGGGCTGGTGTTTGGACCCTCTGCTGTAGCTTCTCAAATACTGTAATCAGAGCAGCTCATCCTCCACCCTCTGGCATCCAAGAGCTTTGTTGCTCCTATGCCTGTGTTAGGGGCCAAGCCTGGAAAACAGTTCAGTTAGCAAGGGCCCTGGGCTTGAGAGGCCAGCACTGGCATCACCAAGGGGCCAGGTGTCCCTCCACACCAAGAGAAGGGCCCCCATCCCCTTGGATGGGAGTTCATGTGTTTATTTATTCATTTCAACAGATATTTGTTGGGCATCTATATGTTCTAGGCCCTGTTCTACATACTGGGGTTACAGCAATGACCAAAATGGAGGCCAAAGAAATCCTGCCTTCACTAAATTTATATTCTATTTAGAGAAAGATAGAACATAAGTAAATGAGTAGTACATTGGGTGTGATAAGCATCAGAGCTGAGGCAGGATACAACAAAGTAAGGAGGGTAGTGAGTGAAGGAATGGGGGGTCTCATGACCAATGAGTGGTTCCAGAGGGTCTCCCCAGTGCAGCACCCTGAAGGAAGAATGCAAGCATTGGGGAAATACATGTCAAGCAGGGAAACAACAAGCTGAAACACAAAACACAACAAAGCAAAAAACCCTTCCAGTCATGAAATGTGGAATGGCCTGAAGAAACAAAAAACCTTCCATTCTATTAGAATTTCTTTGGTTTCCGTGATATAAATACCTTTCCATTCCTCCCAAGACTGCATTTAAGAGTAAAGGCACATAAACACTGTGTGTGTGTGTGTGTGTGTGTGTGTGTGTGTGCG
Source organism: Tamandua tetradactyla (assembly GCF_023851605.1). Classification (NCBI taxonomy): domain Eukaryota; kingdom Metazoa; phylum Chordata; class Mammalia; order Pilosa; family Myrmecophagidae; genus Tamandua; species Tamandua tetradactyla. The sequence continues at coordinate 135,051,590 of NC_135329.1, read as the reverse complement.
CATGTGATTTTTTTGAAATAAAATAAATGGTCTGGTTTGACAAAGTAGGAACAATATCCCTGAGGTGGCAAGACAACTCATAAATAGACTGTGGCATTGAGAGCCTTTGGTCTTGGCTGCATGATCTTTTCCACAGCGTTGCCTTGCACATGTAGCTGGCCCTGTCCGTGAGCGTGGAAGCAGACCTTCCCCAGTCACACCTTCTGATGAGGATGCAGGCCCAGCAAGGAAACAGCGATCTCATCCAAGAGCTCGAGTCAGAAGCACACAGCTAAGCCAAGCTCAGATTCCTGACCCACAAACATTGCAATGTAAAGAAAAAAAAAGGTTTGTTATTTTAAGCAGCTGTTTCAAGGTAATATATTATGCAGCAATAGATAATAGACTGACAGAGAGTAAAAGAGAGATTTGGGTGCACTACTCTGAAATTCTCCAAATCGCAGCATATTAGTTTTCTTTGCATATTCAAAATGCTAAATCCTACCTAAAGCAGTAGTTCATGTCATTAGTCTTAAAACCCCTCTTTCAAGTTTCCAGAATGACCTTTCTCACACGATGCAACTAAGTTCTTCAAACATTTTAACTGCCACATTCCTAAATTGTTTGGAGCAGTTGGAAGGCTGAGACTAGGGCAAAGATGGACAATCAGGAGTAATAGACAGAGTTCTTGTAAAGTGCTTAGTGTGTGCCCGACATTGCTCTAAGAGCTTCACGTATTAATACGTTTAATTCTCACAACAGCCATGACAGTACACACAGTGGGATCATAGTCCTCACTGTACAGATGAGAAAACCGAGGCACAAGGAATTCAAATTAATTTGCCTAGGTTATACAAGTGAGTGGCGGAGCAAGGATCCGTGCTCAGGCTGACCATCTTCAGGCTCGTAATCACTGTATCATTCAACCTCATGCCCTTTTTAACAATTATTTCCATCCCTTCCCAGTGTGAAGATGAAAAAGGTAGGGACCACTTTCAATGAGGTCATTGGTTAGAAGGAGGAGCTATTGGAATCAATCTCCTTGCATTTCCTACCTCTATTGCCTTTAAACCTTGGAAAAGGAGCAGCAAGGAGCTCAATAGAGGCAATCAGTGTCATTTCAGTAACAGAGAGTCACATAGAAAGATGTCCTACTGACATATCAATGAGGGTCTCTTTATTCAATGTCCATATAAGATGTTATTTTCTTCAGGAAGATAAAAGGAATATGTACTCCTGTTTCATCCTTTTTTTCCCCATAATTATTATACATAGAAATATCTTACAGTTTATGATACTACTTACCTCCTCACTAAGAATAAATTTTTAATTTGATTCTTTCTTATGGTCTGGAAGATTCCTTGGTTTTTTTGTTATTGTTTTTGTTTTTTTGGCGTGGGCAGCCTCCAGGAATCGAACCCAGGTCTCTAGCATGGCAGGGGAGAATTCTGCCACTGAGCCGTTGATGCCCGCCTGGGGCCTTGGTTTTTGCGTGAATGATCAGCTATTCTGTCTGTCAAATGCATGAAAATTTCTTTTCTGCTATTGTTTAAAAGGAGACTCATCTACATTGAAGATGGGAGGACTTATGATACTTTGCTGTTAAAACAGACAAGTACATGGCTCAAAAAAAAAAAAAAAACCTTGAATTAAACAGTATTTCTCACCCTATCCAAAGAACACAGTACTTCAAGGGCTCACAGTTAGTAAGAAACCTGACTTGTTGACAGCTGGAAATATTCGCGAATGCCATTCGTATATTCCTTCTACTGCTGTGATAGAGTTCTTATTTTTTATTTTTTTTAACACTTAAATTTCAGCAAGTTTCATTCAGTGTAAATAGGTTACCTCAGCATCAGTCAATGACAGCAATATCTTAAAATGTTAGAACAAAGGGACAAAAGTTAGAAAGTTTTACACATTCTACGTCAAAAGCTCATTTATTTATTGCTAATAACTCATAACCAATATCTTATGAATATTGGAAGGATCAGTAAAATATCTCAAAATGACTTTTATCCCTGTGCTAAATGATTTACTAATAACCTAGGACCTCCCATTTAACACATCCTTTGGACTCCATAATGTGAGCTTATCTCATAGATGAGACCAGTGTAAAATAAAGTCATGAGTCCTATTGGGAGGGTGGAATGATGGACATGTCTCAGGCTGAACTCTCATTTTAACAAACATGCTATAGTGAGATGCCACTGTATCCAGTACAATTACCTGCACAATTTTTGGCATTATCACCAAAAAACAGCAAGAGCACTTTAGGGTTTGAATTCATGTGAAAGGGCAGTTGGAAAAATATTTTAGCTCCATTTTGTATGTAAGAGAAATAGGAATCAGACTCACACTAATAGATGCAGTTTGAAGAGAGGAGCTGGAAGCAGAATCAAGGACTACTGTGAACCAGAGCCGCTCCACAGCACTCAGAGGCTGCTCCTTTCCATGCCACAGCACTAGATATGTAAATAGAGGGAAAAGTACGGACAGGACAGAGATCTGAGAATGGGATAGGAAAGGAGACAAGATATTGACGTAGTTCAAGGCCATTAAGCTTTTACGGAAGTCTTAAAAGGACAGCCTCCTCACAAACTGTCTCTGCCAAACCTTTCTTTATTCATCTCATCATATTTGCTGTTCTCCACCTGTCAACTTCATGCACGCTCTAATGGTTTATCAATGAATTCAGCACATTTAGTTATTATCGTAAAGATTTATGAATGTTTTCAAATGTATTTAAAAATTTTCCTGATTGTGATTTTAGGCAATGGTATCAAATAGTGTAATATTCAACATAGAAAGTCTATGCATACATATTCTTTTGTGTCATGGCAAGCTAGAAGAATAAATATGCACAGGCCGGTAGAGTCTGTATTATAAATAAATCGGTACACCAAGGGATAAAGTTGATTATCAGAAACACGAATAAAAATAATATATCTGATTTTCTAAATCAGAATAATAAATCTTTTTGGATACCACATTTTTTTTCAGAGCTTGTCAAGAGAGCTCAGTGGACTTTCCAGGTTTGGTGGATTTTAATTATACCCCACAATGCGGGAAAGTATCAGAAGAGTCCAACAACACTACATGGCATTTCCACTGCACGTTTCTAACCAACATTATGAAATACTTATGTGTACTGAATCTTGCTAAGAAAGAGAAACTCCACATAATAACCTCATTCTTGCCAATTCCCTGGTTTTCTCTTTCTTGCTAGGGTTGACTGCAGAGTGATCACCTCGTAATATCTTTGACTGGGCATGTTTTATAGGGGAGAAATGTCAAAGAGTTCTTCCAGAAAATTGTCAAAATAATGTTGGGTGCTGTCTCCTATCCCACAATTTCCCATTTCCATCAGCACACTTGCCAAGTGACAACACAGCGAGTGTAGATAGAATTACTGTTTTGCTTCAGAGAATCACAAACTAGTATATATTAAATTTGTTGCTTCCCATCTTATTGCTGAGGCTACTTCCAAACAGTAAGATGTGCTCATACTAAGAAAAAATGGGAGAGATTGCATCCTGGAATATTTTATTAAAATACAATTTCTTTAATTTTATAAGAAGATACAAAAATATATAGCAAGATAAAAAAACATGTAAATACATATATCTTGTAATTTGGTTTTAACCTTAAAATATTTTGGTGACTAGCAGGTGCTTTGTTACTGGCAACCAATGTTTAGAGCAGGACTTGTTGTCTGCTCTTGTAAAATAATTATTTTTTTATTTGGGGAGATATACCACATTTCCTGGCCTCTCTTGGAACAAGGCAAATTCACATGATTAAGTTCTGTGATTTACTTTGGTGATTACATAAATAAAAAGATGTAAACAGAGGTTTTAAGCCTTTTCTTCCCCCATTCCCATTCTTACTCCAATTTTCTCCAGAAAAGCAAGTGTGATGGCTGCATTCCAGCAGCCACTTTGGGGTTTCATGATAGGACCTTCCAGATGGAAGTTACATGATAAAGATGGATCAGGAAAATTGAGGCAGTCTGTGTTCCCAAAGACATCCCAGTGTCACTCTTCTAGCCCTGGACTCTCTTCTAGATTTCTAATTAGGTGGTAGAGGAATACATTGTTATCTTTTTTTAAAAGTAACTGTTGGTAGCAGCCAAGTGAAATGCCTATCTGAATTTGTGTCTATCAATATCACCTCTTTCTTATATTCTGTGAATTTTCTTTGTCATCACCCTCCACCCCAAATCACATGGATACTTATGAAATTGTTCTTCCGCAGTTTCAGAGTGCATAGCTCATGATTTGTCTGAGTCAATAACAGTGTTTTCACTTCCTTTATAAAAGGAAGTGAAATCAGACACTTGTGATTTTGTCCTGGTTATGTGGTACAATTCTGATCAATGACAGAGAAGAGCCAATCTTTTGGAAAGTTTACCTCATCCTTAAAAAGGTTCAAAAGAAATAGTTTCCTTTATTTTTGGTCTTTGAATGTTCTCATACCCAAGTGACACAAACGAATGTGGTTGCCATCTTGGAAGCATGAAGAAGATCAGCCTATATGGACAAGGCAACATATTAAAGATGGTGGTGCTAAAAGATAGATATCGCCAAGATTGCTAGTGTTGAACTAACTAAAGAGTTAACCCTAGGGCTGCCCTACCTTTGGAAATTTTGTTAGGTAAAATAATGAATGTCCTTAATGATTAGACCACTTTGAGTTGTGTTTTCTTTAAGTTGAAACACAAGAAAATACAGGGATATTAACTCATTCATGTTTGAATAAATTGAATAAATGGGAAGACAGGTAGAGTTGAGAGATCCTAAATGAAGTCTTATGAGGAACTAGGGAAGACTTTGGGGGTCTTGTTAAAATAAGTACTTAGAGAATTTGAAAGATAGCCAATTATGACAATCCCCAGCTGCACAACCTGGTTTAAAAGTAGTCTTATTATGAGTTTCCGATTCTGCAGTGAATTAAGGATGTTAATAGATTGTAAACAGCTTTTCTCCAACAAGGTAATATTTTACCCCTCTTTCACTGCTAAAATAATATAATGTCTTTCACTAGCCTCAAAACCATATCCTGGAGCTAATAAATAGTTAACACTGTTGCTATTAAGAAAACTAGAAATTCAAGACTTTAAATTATATTCCTCAGGATGTTCCAGGTAGTAGGCTAAATCAGAGTTAAAATATATCTCAATATTAAAATAGAGTCTAGATCTTTGATTCTATCTCATACTTAAATATTATTTCATTGACACAAGCAGCTTTTTAAAAGAGAAAAACAAATATATCTACTATTCCAAATAAGCTGTGATTTCTTAGAATTACAATCAAATTAGAAATTAATAATATACATATGTATGTGTGTACGTGCATTTGACATATGTCTCCTTATATCTGAAAACATATATAAATGTATCTTAAAAACATAAGTGTATCTTAAATTACATTTATTTAAAAAGAAATCTGGGGTTTCAAGTGTAGTTCAGTGGTAGAATTCTCACCACTATGTGGGAGACCCAGGTTCAATTCCCAGTCCATGCACTTCCCAAACAAACAAACAAAAATTCAACAAATGGTGCTGCAATAAGGGGATTCTCTCGTGGAAAAAGAATGAAATGTGACCCAGCCATACAGCACACACACACATACACACACCCAAAGTTTATTATTAGAGGTTTTCTATATGTATATTGGAAATTATCTTTCTTTAAAAATAACCCCCTAGAACTGTTATTATCGCTCTTCACTCCAAATTAGTGAATTTACTTATATGACATATAGATGGTATAGCTAAATTTTAGGTTAAAAATAACGAACTCAAAGATGAGAGAGGTTCAGTGATCTCGACTGGACATCTCCAAAGCTAATTTTACAATCAATTTGATTGCGTTTCTATTTGTGTATGATGGATAGTTACCGGTCTTCCTTTCCTGTAGGCATACCCTCTGGTGCCATTGTTCTGCCTTCTCTTTCCCTACCTGCCCTTCCTCCTAGAATTGTGTTGCTACCTACTTCAGATCTAATGACAGTGAAATTGAAGACAAAGTGCTCCTTACTCTCATCAGGCTCTTCAGTAGTCTATGAATAACATACCCATCCCTCCATCATTTGTTAATATGCATTGTGATTGAATGTTCCAATTCACCAGGTCAGTGTTCCAAATGCTGATTGGAAATATCATCTAATGTGCATTGTATGTAGTAGAGTCACACTTCAATTTCAGTACAGGTTTTACATTTTACTTTCTGCTCCTAATCTAAATAAACATAGCTTAAATTTATTTGAGGCATGCTCTCTCCAAAGGATTTAAAAATTAAAATGTGTCGATGACAGAATGGGAATATTTATTCACTTAAGATGCTTAAAAATATAAGGCATAATCATCTTTCTTTTCTGTACAGTACAGTTTTTTGAATAACAGAGATCATTTTGAACTATATTTAACAAGTAGCTTGTTTCAGCTTCAATATTAGCTTGATTTACCATCTGCAGAATTACCAATAACATGATGCATTTATTACCCGTAAAAGCTATTAGCAGGTCATTTTGTTCAGTTCATCATATGTGTCTTGAGACACAATCTGGCGTCTAACAGATTTTCATACATTGATGTCGTAGAGAATCAGACTGTTCTTTAATTGATTGTTTCTTGCTAGACTCCTTTTGATTAAAACAGGTTATGCTATTTGCTTTTAGTTCCACATGTCTTCACTTCAAAGTCTGGCCAGGGGGAGCAGAAATTATTCTCATTTCTCTGCATTCTTTTAATTCAAAGTGAATGTATGTATTTTTAAATCTGCCAGAATGGATGGTTTGAAAAATACTTGAGTATTTCCAATCTGTGTCTTCCTCAACAAGGACACAATCTTCACCATGGCTTCATAAAACCGATTTAATATTTCTTGCCAAGTCACCGAATTTTGAACCTCAAAACCTCAAGTGAGTGCAGCTCTCAGGGGCCAAAGGGAAGACAACAAGCTCCCTCAAAGTTCTGTCCCCTCACTATTTGCATAGATCCAGACAAGTTCCGGTGATAGTGCTATATCCTTCTCTAGAGGGAAAAGAAAAATGGCTTTTAGCTAAACATATTATTCATTAAGCAAAGAGGTCTTGCAGCTCATGAGATAGATAGATAGATGGATAGATAGATGGATGGATGGATGGATGGATGGATGGATGGATGGATGGATGGATGGATGGATGGATGGATGGATGGATGGATGGATAGATAGATAGATAGATAGATAGATAGATAGATAGATAGATAGATAGATAGATAGATAGATAGATAGATAGATAGATGATAGATAGATAGATAGATAGATTCCAAACAGCATGTGAACTCATAGGGTTAGAGTCACTGGTCTGTCTCAGGACTTCTACCCACATTCCCCACACAGTTAACACCATAAAAATGAATAAGGTTGCAATCAGCAGCAGCTTGCAGGCTCAAAACAAGAGCCTAATTCAGCCTTCAAAAGGTTTTTGTTTGCCTAATGTCAGAAACAAATGTAAAACTTTCTATCATGTGACATCTATGACACTAGGAAAGAACATTCACTCTTCCCTTAGGCTTCTGTCTGCCACAGACAAAGCTGTCAATAGCTCCTTTGTATTCCACCTCAGCTTCCTGTCTTCATTGATGACTCAGCCCATTCATCCCCAAATGTCCTCTGTTCCTTCCAGGTGAAGCTCCAGAACTCCCAGTAGCAAACACACACGTCCCACGATGCACTAGTGCGTATAAAAATGTCCTGGTCAACAGCATGCTCAGCACATCAAGATTTTTTATCAGGAAACAAATAATTTTAATTTCTATTTGAAAACTTTCTAATGCTTTTTCTGGTGTTTCTGCAACATTTTGTGAAATACATGCTATTTTAAATAATTTGGGACAACCAGAAATAGGGAGGTATATCGCAACTTATTTTGTCATTTTAGCATCAATTAGCTCCTAAAAATTTACATTAGATTTATGCAAAGTGCACATGCCAGGGGATTCAAAAAGATTTTTAAGTGGTTTCAACTTTAAAGCCACTATTCAGAGCCAGTGGTGCACTGAAGAAAAGTATGTAAGTTATGGCTTTTGGAATTACTTTTACCCTAAAATTTATTTAAAATTGAGTTCTGCCAATCATTTAACATATTGCACTACATATAATAGATAATCTCTTGGTGGATGTTTAGTGTAAATGGCAAAGCTTAAATGATTTAAACATAGCTTTGAAACATTATGTAGACCCATGAGGCAGTTAATTAAATAACATTTAAATTTAGCAACTCTGATCATTTATTTAGAGTCTCCTTACCTATTTATAGTATTTTTGATATTCAGTAAGGTGAACTTTTACAGCCTGGAGTTCATTAGCAACAATAGAATCTGCAAAGACATAACATTATATACAAATATATATATATACATAAAATGTATTTGGGACCAGTTACAGAGATACAGTCCTTCTCTTCTGCTATGTCCCAAACTGCATGACCTTGAAATTTAAAAAAAGCAACAACAACAAAGCTATTTTATTTGATTGGATATTTTAAAAAATTGACACTAACTAATACGATTTTTAGTCAGCTCCTGAAGAGTCAGGATAACTCCTACCCAGTAAATGTACATTTATCAAAGGTAATGGAGATGCTTAAAAATGTACCACTATCGTGACTTAGAATGTGAAAAAACTCATAATTTTCAACGATTCCATTGTGAGGAGAGTTATATGTAGGCATGTTTGCTTCTACCCAGAATATGAAGATAGTTTGTATTTAGTACAAATGTGGGCAGCTAACTGAATGGTTAAGAGAGAAATATATATATATATATATATATATATATATGTTTTTTTAATAGTAAATTTCTTTAGATGAAAATATGAACTTTTGCCAGAATCCCTTTGAGAGAAAGGGGGTAAAATTGAAGGCAACATTCTTTGAAGTACTTTTCAATGTTATCTGAACTAATCTGGACTTCAGCGTTCTAAAATCTGTAGATTTCATTCAACCAGCTCTGTACCAGTTACTCATGGTAATAAAAATGATTGGCTAAATATATTAAAATAGCAGTTGTATCCTGAGTTGTTTCCTCTGACATATGAAGTAATAGGTTTTTAAATTATTGTTGATAAAACACTGCGCAGCATTTCTATGCAGGTCCATGCAGATATATGAAAGGTAATGCATTGTAATTTTATTTCATTCTATGGTTTCCTTAATAGTGAAAAGAGAGATTAAATATGTTACCTTAAATAAGTTATCTTGTATAGACTTCTATTTCCAGTTTTTGTGGGATGCTCTATTATAAATGGGATCTAAGGATTTTACCACTATGTGTTAAAGTAGATATTATTCCCATTTATATATGAAGAAACTGAGGATTTAGGATGTATTTATTTCTATGTTTTATCTTTTTTTCTATAAAAAAAGAAAAAAGATAAAACCTTCCTCTTCTTACCACAATTATACTAGCTTTGTTCTCATAGTGGAAATTAAAGTCTATTACCCTTCATGATCCAGTTGCTTGGGTAGAAGATGGGTCAAACTTATCATGATTTCATATTTTGTTCTTTGGAAATGATGTTCTTTTAGGAGAAAACTGGTGGAGACATGCCTCTTCATCTTTTTTCTTTTAACAACTACTTGCATTACTTTTCTTTTGACTCTTTATTCTGTGCTGTGAAAGTGTGCTTTGTGAGTACAAAACTCTCCATGTACACCATTGTGGCCACATGTCAGCACAACTCCGAGGTCTCGCTGGCCCTAAAATGGTGACATGGAAAGAATCTGAGCAGGGGACAAGAAGACGAGGGTACTTGTGTCTACCAGTAAGTTTCTGAGTAAATTTAAGTGGGGGAATCCATTAATTAATAGCCAAATTATTTATTGAGTGCATAGATAGATGCCACATTCTCTTCTACTAATTTTGATTTCTTATTTAATTCTTACTACAATCCACTGAGACATATTATTTTATCTCCATCTTACAGATGATGAGATGAGGCCCAGAGAAGTTAAAGGGATAAGAGCTGAGGTTTGAGTTGGGCTCCAGAAGCTTGCTTTTGATCATTATGCTCCTTCTAAAGTCCCACATCATCTTATTGGAGTTAGTTGCAGTTCCCTCCTAGCTCTTACTTTCCCCTCTGGAAACTTTCACCTGTTCTTTTAATCATAGTAACTCTCTTTTATTCACTTCAATCCTGCCTCTAGATAAGTGACTCACACTTCATCTAAACATGAGATAATCCTCTCTCTTTGTTCTCTGTCTTCCTTGAGATATATATTTCTCTAGCTCCCTCCTCATCTCTCTGTCTCGCCTTCCCACTTCCTCATTTTTCTCTTTTATTTTCTCTAGATAAAAAGTAAATAAATTAAAAATGCAAATTTTCTTTTCCACCTAATTTCTGCAATTTTTATTTTCTTCTTCTCTCTAGAATCTTTAGGTTTCTTTTACACACACAGATACACATAATCTTTAATTCCAAATCAGTTCAGCACATATCTATATTGTCAGCAATGTTGTAGCTGATTTTAAAGTATAATTATTTTATATAGCATACTATCTGCTTGACAAAAAGGTCTTAACAACATATCTAATATTTCAACAGGGATCAAAGGTAAACTCAGGAATTGTTACTTTCACTTTTCTTTCCCTGACCTCTATATCACCTCACACTATGCAGGGGCAAGAATATCTATGTTCTTGATTTTCTTTAAGCTTCAAATTACTTGCATTTAATTTAGCAATCTGTTCGTCATTGAAGACTAGTTGAGTTTACAAAAGCAATTACACCAGTTTTCTGTGACTTTGAAAGATATATGCACCATTGTATTAATTAAGTAGACGAGGAGAATGTGGATTGCTAGTGATTTTCCAGTGGAAAAAACAATTGTCGTCATCTGTGCAGCATTAATTGCTAGATAGGGAAGGAGATTAATATTTTTAACATTTTAAGTGGTTTTGCATAAATGTGAGCAATAAGCAAGCCCTTTTATGTCTTATTGGTTTGCATTTTTAATAATATTGGAATGTTAGCCTTCCCATAAAGGGAAGATTGCAGCAAAACTGAAATAGTGTTTCAACCTTGCTAGTTATGTGGAAACTGACCCTGTGTATCCCCTTTGGGGAACACTCAAAGACAGTGGTTCTGTTGAAAACATAAAAAGAGAAGGAGGTAATTTATTTTTAATTTTTCTTACATTTGTGAATTTAGCGCCATGAGAGGCTAACATCACTGGCTAAGCTCTCCAAGGAATCAATGCCATAAACACTTCCAACATCTTTTCTTTTATTATGTTAGGTTCAGCTTTCTTTTAAGAACACTAATCATCAAGCTGGTAAAACTACACCAAAATATAAATTAATATATTCACCCATACAGAGTTAAAACTCCACTATTACTTAAACTGGGAAAGGAATCTGAAAATGTAGTGATCTTGAATCATTCATTCAACAATGATTATCTAGTTCCTGGGGTTGGAACTGGGAAAACATTAGTGAGCATAACCAAAAGGGCTCCTTTGCTCCTTTGCTCCATGGAGATATGCGTGGTTGCAGCAGGGCAGTCCATAAACAAAGACGTGCAATATTTTCAAATCATGCTATGAAGGAAATGAAAGAGGGTAGTACTATAGACAGCATCTTAAACAGTGAGATCTGGAAAAGCTTCTCTGAGAAGGTGGCGTTTTTGCTGAGGATTGGATAATGATGAGGTGCACAATATTGAAAGATATGGGGCAATGGTTTTCCATGCAGTGGGACTAGCAGATGCCATGGCCTGCAGCAGGATAAGGCCTGGACTGTGTGAAGTACAGAAAGACCAGCACAGCTGGAGCAGACCAGGGAGGAGGGTGAGATGGGACTGGAAAGCCTGAAGTCAGTGCATAGAGAGCCGTGGCCTGGAGGGAACACTGGATCTTATTCTAAGTACAAAGGGAAGCCAATGGAGAGTGTGAACTGGGGAGGATGTAATCCAATACTCATCCATAAAATGAAATCTGGCTGCAAGAGAACGGGCAGGGGAAAGGGGTGGCAGGAAAAAAGTGGGCCCAGGATTTGGTAATTTCTTATTCATCATTTCAAGCCCAGTTCAAATAGAAGCAAAGATATTTGTCCTTTCTCTTTGCTCCTAGAGTATTTTATTTTAAATAGCATTTTAAATATTCACACATGGTAGTGTGAATTCAGGTTTGTCTTTCCTGCTAGGGACTGAGCTGGGTAAAGACCAGACAGTAGCTTGACGCCCCGCATTCCTAGAACAGTTCCCAGAGCATAGCTGATGCTCAGGCAACCCTTGCTGAACTGAAGTGAACCAAATTAAGACAATGACACATTCAGTCTGAATTTATTAAATACAGCAGGCCCTTAATACTAAGGCAACATGTGACTGACTAACTGATGGCTTAAAATAAAGAGAAAACTGTCCAAATGTGGAGGAAAATCTCTCAAAGGCATTGAAAGCAATCTTGTTGTTATCATTAAATGCCAGGTGAAATCTTAGCCAGATTGGGAAAAATTCAGGATTCTCTAATTTGTTTTCCTATAACATATTAGTTCAAAATAAACTATTTTAGTCTATATAAATATGCTTATTGAAACATATGTCAATAAATATTAACGCTCACCCATTACTGGCCTTCATGAAGAAAAAGTTGTATTTTTTTCCATCACAAGAGGAAATTTTGTTCATCAAATCTAGAGAAGCCACAAAGTGCAAACCTTAGTTTCAGTAGCATGGTGTTTTAGGAGTCTTCCTCAACAAACTGATGATATTCCCTTCCACTTTCCAGAGCTGAATTTATTAATTCTTTTATAAGCCATGAGATGGGAAATTCAGAAGTCCAAGGGTCAGAAATCATTTAAGAGTTTTTTCAACAAATACCCTTCTATTTTTACTTTTTCTGAATATGATATTAAATAAGACTCAGATATTGCTGTTTCAGTTTCTCACTGATGGAGGTTCTTTCGTTTCAAAAGACCAGACCTGAAATCCCCCTTCTTGGGAGAAATATACATAATCAAAGGTTTAGCCATGGCCAAATTTCATGGCATGAACTTATGTCTGCTTCTAAGAGCTGAGGGGGTCCTAACCCTTCTAAAACCTAGTTAGATTGATAGCGGAGATACCTAGTTATAACTTTTTTGTCCTTATTTGGGACACTGAGATGCAGATTTCGTCTACTTTCTAAAACAAATGCTACTAAGTTTTATTGCATGATAATTTCATTAAATGAAATTTAAAATATAAGATTAAAAACATTTCTTGCTCATATTCCTTTCTTAGTGTAATTTGAATTGAATCAGTGAGATTCTCAAAGGACTGTACTGTAGAAACTCTGTGGTAATTTATCCACCCCATCACTTCCTAATGAAGAAAAACTGTCACATGAAAATTGGCTTAGAGGTCCAACTTAGCATTCACTGCAGGATTTCTCCAATCAAGATCTTTTGGCATATGCAAGAGGAAATAGAGTATAAAAAACATGACATCTGTTATCATGGAGGGGAGCTTGGCCTATATACATCATTTTCTAACGTGCTTGCTTTTTAGGTACCTTTTAAAAATCCCGCATCTGTTTTTTCTGGAGAACCTGACTGCCACAGGTGATTGGCGACTATTGAGCGAGAGCAGCTAACTGGTTCCCGGATCCAGGAGCAACTGCCAATCATATCATAGATGGATTTGTGGTATCAAGGAATATTACCATAGAGGTATTTGTCCATAAGATTGTTTGGAAGACTAATTGCAATGATATATATAAAGCACGAGGACTTGTCTGACATAGAAAAATATTACTAACACGAATTATCTCTCCTTCTTTATGTCTTCCCTCTTTTCTTCCTCTTCCTCCCCCATTCTTCCTTCTTTTTATTCTTCTTCTTCCCTTTTATCCTCTTCCTCCTCTCATTTTCTTCCTCCTCCTCCTCCTCCTCCTCCTCTTCTGCTGATTCCCTTTATTCTATCACAATAACAACAAATATCTAACACTGTTGACTAGTCCATCCTTCTAGAAATGCCTTACCACTTTGTTTTCCATTACACCGCTCTCTCATAAATGTCTTTTTACATCTCTGATATTTCTTTCTCTTTCTGTTTAGAGGACTTTCTCCTTGATTCTCTGATAATATTTCTCAGGAGTCCATTCATGGTCTACTGCTAATCTCACTCCATACACTTTCCCTGGGTGGGCTCTCAAAGCTTCTGGTTTCAACTACCACCTATGTGCTGAGATTCCCAGTTGGTATCCCCAGCCAAGACCTATCCTTTCAACAAATTTGAAAGTGAACTAATTATATCTTATTGGAACCTTAATTCCCTTAGACACCCTTTGCCTCTCTTTCTTCCAATTAATCACCAAGTCCTGTTTCTTTTATCTCTATCTGTGCCTTGCTTTCCATCGCAATGGCTGCCCATAAACAGGTCCTTATCTTCTCTTTACTGGCAATCAGAGCAATCCAGCTAAAATGCAGACTCAGACATGGTACCCTTCTGCTTGACTCCTTCAATGACTTACATAGCATTAGATCTCTTCCACCTGATCTACAGGTCCTCCTTCAACATGGCTCATGCCCATATCTCTAGTCTTCTTTCCAAGCATTTTGCCTGACATTTTGTAACTTATACACCAAGCATATGCTCCTCCTGCCCCCTCTACCCAAAAGGTTTCCCTTCTCCAAAGGACCTCGGTCTGATTAACTCCTACTAAATCTCAGGCCAGCTCAGAAATTATCTCCTTCAAAAAGATTTTCTGATACCCCAAGACTGGTGAATGTGTTCTTCCTTTGCATTAATAATCATTTACTCCATTGCTTATGCATCTGTATCCCCCACTAAAGTATGAGCAGCTTGATGAGGGGATGAACTCATCTTCATTCTCACTGAGTCCCCAGTCCCTGGCACACAGTATGGTGTATACAAAACGTTCGGTAAATGTGTTTGGCTGCATCAATAAATTAAATGCAAAACAATTTTTAAAGTGATTAGTATATCTTTTCTGGTTCAAAAGAATACTTAGACTTGGGGAAAGACAGTTTTAAGCTTTCAGAAGATTATTGGCTATATTGTTCATCAGTATTCTCAGAAACTTAAAAGGCAGATTAGCCAAAAATAAAAGCCAAAATCATAATTCAAATTATGCATGTTGACATGCGCCGAGAGTTGTCTGGAGCTTGGTGGTGCCGGGCTGAGGGCCCTCAGTCAGAGTAATCATGTCGCACAAACAAACTTACCATTCAAACGAATAAGATGAGGAGGAATTTGAGTACCAGTACATGGCGCTGCCCAAGGACACAGACAAACTGGTCCCTAAAAGCCATTTGACATGTAAATTGGAATGGAGGAATCTTCGTGTTCAGCAAAGTCATCAATGGGTCCATTATATGATCCATGAACCAGAACCTGACAACCTACTATTCCAGAGGCCACTACCCAAGAAGACAAAGAAATGAAGCTAGGGCATGATTTTTCCACCTCAAGCTGTACACAGCTGTTCTTACTCCTAACATCTTTCTGATAATGTTGCCTTCTTGTTTCTCACTTTGATATTTAAAAGATGTTCAATAGACTGTTTGAATGTGCTGGTGACTGCTTTGCCTCTTGAGCAGAGCCAACACAACAACCGCCCTGCAAGATGAGTGCTCTGAGCCTCAGCTAAGTGTGACCCCAGAGGCCATGATGGGCTCGGCATCCAGCCAAACACACCTGGCAGATGGAGGAAGTATCTGAGAATAAAACCCATGGCTCTGTTATAGGGATTGTGTAAACTTGGTGTTGTTTCATCCTGTTGAATGTTATATATATGGTGACTTGTGACTTTATGTTTCAATGTATTGGAAACTTTCCATTTTATTCAATAAATCCGGCCCATATTAAAACCCTTGATTAAAGAGGAAATTTTTATAATCCAAAAAAAAATTGTGTTTGTTTAATAATCACCTGTTCGTACAAATAAATTAGACAAATTATATATTGCAAAGATTTCTAAATAATGACCTATAATAATTATAAGATTATTTTATGCATGCTAAAATGTTATGCAGGGTGGTGCAACGGTAGCTCAGTGGCAGAATTCTCACTTGCTATGCCAGAGACCCAGGTTCTATTCCTGATACATGCCCATGCAAAAAAAAAAAAGTTATGCAAACCATATTTGTTTGATCTTCAAGAATATCTCTAACATTCCAGTCATCCTTCAGACAAATCTTAAAGGCTAGAATATGGGGAAATCATTTCCTTTTTATACAATTCAATTTTATGCAGGTTTGAATCTGGTGTGGACCCCAGAAAATCCATGTCCTTTAATCCTCATTCAATATTGCTGGGTGGGAGCTTTTTGATTATCCATGGAGATGTGACCACCCAATTGTGGATGGTAACTTTTGATTGGATGGTTTCAGTGGAGCTGTGTCTCCACCCATTCAAGGTTGGGTTGGTTGCTCACTGAGCCCTTTAAGAGGGACCACTTTGGAAAAAGTTTAAGACCCAGGAGAGCCCACACAGTCAGAGACCTTTGGAGATGAAGAAGGAAAACGCCCCCGGGGGAGCTTCATGAAACATGAAGCCAGGAGAGAAAGCTAGCAGATTTCGTCACGTGCTGTTCCAGCTGAGAGAGAAACCCTGAACTCATCGACTTTTCTTGAGTGAAGGTAATATCTTGTTGGTGCCTTCATTTGGATATTTTCATGGCCTTAGAACTATAAACTTGCAACTTAATAAATTCCCGTTTTTAAAAGCTGTTCTGTTTCCGGTATGGTGCATTCCAGCAGCTTTCAAACTAGAAAAATTTATTTCAAGAAATTTTTATTAAATGCTTACACCATATAAGGTTTTTTTATTAAATGCGTACACACTGGGTGTGAGGGTTAAGTTCATGTGTCAACTTGGCTAGGTTATGGTGTCCAGTTGTTTGGTCAAGCAAGCACTGGCCTGATTGTTACTATGAGGGCATTCTGTGGACAAATTTAAATCATTAGTAAGTTGATTGCACCTATGGCTGATTACATCTACAATCAACAAAGGAAATTGCCCTCAATAATGACAGAAGTCACAGCCAATCATTTGAAGGCCTGAAAGGGAGAACTGATGATTTTAACAATTAGACAGCAAAATATCTGTCTCTACTTCAGAGAGCCAGGAACTCCTGGATGTACTGTTCACCACATTCACTGGAGTTCCCAACTTACAGCTTCTTCTGGGGCATTCAACCTCACCATCAAATTCAAATTTGCCAATCCCCATGGTCTCAAGAACCAATTCTTATAATAAATCTCTTAATATTTACACACCACACACACATGCACACACACACACACACATATATATCCTGCTGGTTCTGTTTTCCTGGAGAACCCTGACTAATATACAGGGTCATATCCTTTATGGGTACCATGATGGTTAAAATATAGTCTCTACCCTTATGGGATTTGCATTATGGTAGGAATGTTTCAACAAGTGATATATAGACTACCTATCCACTGTATAAGGCATAGTAAGCTGAAATTCATAGAAGTGTTTTCAATTTCATAGAGAATCAGAGGGAGCAGATCGAATTAGAAGGATCAGAAAAGACCTTATGGAGGAGCTAGAATGAATTTCTAATGCCAAGGTTATCAAGAAAATTCAGCTTATTATTTTGATTTTGACTGTAAGTTACTATATAAGGAAGTGCCATAGATAAAATACATCTATATTTTGTGTACCAATGGCAAACAAACCCAGATTTTAATCCTGTTTTTATACTTAAAGTTTGTGTCATTTGAGAAAGTTACCATCCCTATGTTTCAGTTTCCTGCTTTTTTATTATTATTAATTTATATTTTATTTATTTTTAAAGCAATTTTATTGAGAAATATTCACATACTTTATAATCTGTCAAAAGTATGCAATCAATGGCTCATAATATCATCACATAGTTGTGTAGTCATCACCACAATCAATTTTAGAACATTTTAATTACTCCAGAAAAAGAAATAAAAAGAAAAAAGAAAACCCAAAACACTCCATACTTCTTATCCATACAGTTTCCTGATTTTTTGAGAAGGGTAAAAATAGTATGTACCTTATGGGGTCATTGTGATAATCTCAGCTGAGTATGTTTAACACATAAACTACAGAGTGGTAAGTGCTTGGATTATCTAATTATTTACTTAATTATTGTGGTTTAAAATGCTTCGTCATACTGTGTATAGGACACATGAGGGTTAAATGTTAGGTTTTTAAATGATTTATTGAAAAATCATATCTCAGAGTATTTATTTATGGGTTTGTGTCACTTTGAAAAAATGTCTCTAGCAGTTTGTCATATCTAGGCTTAGTCTGTGCTGTGTTATATTTTCAACGGTATTAAAGACAGAAAATTTGCTTAGGATATTTGCAGTCAATAAAGGTGATTGCCAGTAAACTGAATCAAATAGTTTCAGAGTTGGAAAGGATCTTAGAAACTATTTTGTTCAGCATCCTCACTACAGAGCTCAGGAAACTGTGTTAATTTAAAATTGCTGGTCTCATTTAACATACATTTTCTATAAGCCAACATTATGAATCTGCCTTTAGACTGCAGTGGTAAGAAATATTTAGAAATATTTATAGGATCTGCCTATTGCTATGCTGTAACATCTATTCCATTATAGGAGACCTGAGTACCATATTTTCAGAAGAAGGAATTGACAAGCCTGAGAATGCTTCAGAGGCTGTCATGATTAAATAGGGCCTGGAACATTTTGTCAATCCCCTCTTGAAGGAACTAAAGTTGTTCAGTGAAGAGAGGAAAATTCATGTAAATACAGCCATTAGTCTTATATGTTTAATGGCAATTATATGGCAAGTTTTCTGCATTGCTTCAGAGGAAAATACTTTTACAATGGGAAGGTATTGCAAAAAGGAAGTTTTTCACTCAAAATATGGACAAATCTTCTAAACATTACAGCAAACCTAAAGTAGTTATCTTGTAAAATCATTAAACTAAACTGTCTACTAGAAAATCTTACAATTCTTAATAGCCTGTTTCTTTGAATTTGTAAAACTGATATGTATGAGGTTAATTGCTATGCAATTATTTGAATTAATATTTATATTTAAATATTTAATATAAAGCTTGTTTATTTACATTTCCAATATATTTTGACCACCATAAATATGATATAAGAATTATCTTTAAAGAACATGAATATCTCATGAATAGAGAGAAAGCTGGATCACAATTTTTTAAGGTTCTAGTTGTATTTGAATTAAATTAGCTTCTGAACTACAGACAAGTCTTCTTTTATTCTTTTTAGGCATGAAGTATAGATGTTCTTTGTTTATTTTCTGGACTATAATGTCATAGTGTGGAAAAGAAAAACATAAGCATCAGGGATGTTTCTTTCTTAATGAATATAATGAAGTTTAAGAAATTTCTTTATCACTTGCATTTTGAGTGATATCTCTTGCAATTCAGTTATCAATAAAATGTAATGGACAGGAGATGTTAGGAAATAGGTTAGATATTACCTTAGATAAAAAAAAATATGTAGTATAATAAATAAAGATAAGTGAAAAAGACCAAAGTTAGAGAATGTAAAAAGAAAACATGGAGTTATGCAGGAAAGTCAGTGACAGTGGCATTATTTTCCAGTATCTAGAAATCTCAGAAAGTCAGAAAATTTGACTTCTGATATTAATTCTATAAATTATACTGTGACCTTGGGTAAGTGGCTAGATATTTCTGAACAATTTCTTTATATTCAAGATGGGGTAAATGAAGTTACCCAGAAGTATCTAGGGGTTCACAAATAATTGTTGTCAGGTATTTTATCAGGGAAATGTCTTACCTTTTACTAATAATTTTTGTGTAGAAACAGGGTTTCATTTAAAAAAAAAGAAAGGAAAAAGTTAGGCTTTTTACAATTGCTTCATTTTACTCCATCAGTTGGTTTGGCTATTTGTCAGAGGATCTTTTGAGACATTATATCTCATATCAGAACTGTCTTGGAGAATAATTGTTTGCTTTGGGGTCTTATGGCAGTAATTCTAAAATCTCTGGAGGCAAGGTTATTTACAGAATAAGGTGAGAAAATTTGGAGCATTGCTAAAAACAAAGACAGTATCTTTAAGTTACTTTCGGCAAGCATATCTAGAATTTGATACAAAATATATAGTTAGTCAACATCAGAACCTGCCAATGAATTTGAAAACGTACATTATTGAGAATGAATTGCCATGAGATATAAAAAGAGAAGAAATATCAGCAAAGCAGCAAAATTAATGCTCTAAAGATATTGCATTTTTAACTTGATATATACTTAGAAAGCAGAATAGAAATAAAAATATCTCTAATATAGCACCTAACACAAAACCAGGTACTCATCTAGAATTCAATAAATGTTCATTGAATAAATATCTCAGTCAAGCAATCATAAAAACAGTAAAATAATACACAAATATTTTAATACTTGGGAATGGTGAACAGAGGGCTTGAAATTTTTAGTATGGTGACCCAAAATGCCTATATTTTTCTCTTCAGTAAAAGTTGCATATTTTTGACATCCATGAAAATCTATGACAAAAAAAGGTTAGTACCATACAGGGAAGCCAGTTTTACTATTAGGTATTTACTGTGCAATATTGATTTCAGATTGAGACACTCTGAAAATCTTTTAAATCAAAAGGAAATTGAAGATATGTTCACACTTAGATCACTGAGAATCAAACTGGGAAAATGCCGGTCATCCCAAGGATGATTTATGATCAGGTTTCAAAACAAAAATAATCTGACCAGTTCCCTTTATACCCCATGTAAGACTAGGCTGCATCTCAGAGACTTTGTTTAGTGAAAATCAATAGAATGTAAAGTACTGGATGGATCACAGATAAACAGATCTTTTAGCTGCTGAAATTGGCCTTATTAAGAGTGTGTGTGTGTGTATATATATATATATATATATATATATTTTATTGCCTAAATCCAAACATGCTTATGGAAAAATGAATTAGAAATCCTCATTGAATGTAGGGTTTGACTCCATCCCACCCTTATCCCATAAAAATCCCTGGAATTTTATCACAGATGAGCTGAATACAGCTTTCAAAGACAGAAGATAACACAAAAGCACAGTCTTTTAATGTGAGCTTCTGCACTTACTAATGCAGGTGCAGCCACCTATTTTACAAGATTCTTATTAATGAATGTAGAAGAGCAGAATAAAGTGATGAGAGTTTAATTTATTTTGGAAGTAATGGTTTGTACAGTAATTATCAAGAAGCAGCCACTTGTCAAATGAAATCAGTAACAAGTTCAGTTGGAAGAGGTTTTCTAGTACACAGGCATTGTGAAATGTTTTACTTTGCTATGAGAATAGATGCCTTGACAATAGTTTATTTTTCTACATAAGGAATATATAAAGACACTTTCCTTTCTTGTGGTTCTTTTGGCCCTTAGTTTTGTTTTTTGTTTGTTTTTGAAAAACGATTACTTTGTAAACTGATTATTTTGAGAGACTTTATAAGCTAATCTATCATGAAGCTTAATTTATTTTAATCTGTTTTTCTTCTTTATAACAAAAAGAGGGCCCCACCGATAGACAGCATTTAACATTTTAGTTTTATCAATGCTCCTCTCACCCTTATCTTTACCAAACTTGACATTGGCCTGAAAATGCTAGGTCAGGTTGGTGGGCAAAGAAGATGGAGATTCACAGAGTTCATGGGGCATATTGGGGGAGGCAGCCTCTTGGGGAATAGTTCTAATAAAAACTCAGGCAGATTGTCAAGGGAGATAAAACTCCTCAGTGGCAAAAGAAAAAAAGAGAAGCATTCCAGACAGATCTTAGGGGTAACTGATGAAGAAGCTTGGAATCCATTAAGGAGGATGCTTGGGATGGTTGCTGGCAAAAAAAATTGAGGGAAAAGAATGATTCAGACTCAGAATTACTTGGACCTCAATGAGTATATACTTTTGATAATTCTTCAGACTTCAGTAGACTCTACATTTTTGGTCGGGTAAACCGGACTGAAATGACCAATATGGAGTCAAGGAACTAACCCATAGCCCAGTCAAACCATTCAAGTCTACCATCCAAAAAATAATAGATGTTATTCCCCTGTCACTTTGTCATTTGTACTGCAGTTAACATAGTTTAAGGAATCCATAGAAAAACAGAAGAGTTGGTTTAACCATGCCTGGTTCTGGCTGGAAACATGTCTAAAGGGATAGATAAGTACCAAGTTCTAGATATCATATGGTAGAATGTTTAGGAGATGTTTGAAACTCTCCATTCATTCTCTTCCTCAGAAAATAGCATTTTAAAATCAAATGTCAAACATATAGCGGGTATAACTTCCATTTCCAACAAACACAGAGTAACAGGGGGCAGATTTACTCTCCCACCTGAAAGAACAAAGTATCTGGTGAAAATACATGAAACATAGTCTTCGCTAAGGGTAGTGATCACTGAGACATAGAAAACAAATAAAGTAAGCCACACAATTCCCCAAATTCACTGCCTTGAAAGAATTTCTAGTCTATGATGCCAGGAGGAAAACCCAGATAGAATCCAGTGGACCTCCTCACTTGAGGAGATAGAATAGAAGAGTACAGGGAGACTAACACAGCTATAGTTTTCAGGACAAAAAATTAAAAATGACAGGGAGAATTATACAGAGAAGAGAACTTCTGGGGATCTGAAAACCATCCCCCTTGAGTCTACAGCAAAGTGTTGGACAGTGCATGTGTATGAAGAAACTACCTGAGACTTGGGGAAGAAAACACTTGAAAAAAAAATGGAGAAAACAGTATCCATAGGACAGGACTAGTACCTGTTCCTTCAGCCAGACTGGAAAACCATAATCCATGGGAAACTTGTTAAAGTATTCAGAAGTGAGGAATAATTAGCCCTAGACAAAATATTGATCAGGCCCCTATCTTAAAAAGTCTTAAAAAGCAGCATCCCAAAGGATCAAGCAGTTTCTAAGTAAGTGAACTGCATCCCAGAACAAATATTGAGACTAGTTATATTTTTAAAAATTCAGTATTCAAACATATAAAATCAGAAGTGTCCAGCATACAGTAAAAAATTAGTAGGCATGGAATGAGGCAGGAAAAAATACTATGATGAAGACAAAAATCAACCAGTCTAAACAGATCCAGGACTGACACAGGTAGGAACTGAATTAACAGGCAAAGATATTAAAATGCTTATTATGACAGTATCCCATATATTCAAAAGGTTTATGAAGAGGCACGGGACATTTAAAAAAGGTACAAATCAAACTTTTAGACATCAAAATTCTAATGTCTAAGGTTAAAAAAAAGAACTGGATATAGCTTTAATGGCAGATTAGACATTGCACAAGCAAGCAATATTAAAATATAGTAACGGAAACTATTCAAAGTGAAACAGGACTTTGTTTTCATTTAGAAAAATGAAAAAGGTATCAGTGAGCTGTAGGACAATAGCAAATGGTCTTACATGGAGTATCCCCAACAAGATGAGTAACAAACAGACAGACAGAAAAATATTTGAAGAAACATTTTCTCAAAACCAGTGTTACAGAAAAAAATCTTAAAACAGCCAGAGAAAAGAAGACATGTTATGGATACAGGAATAAAGTTAGTGATGAGAATAAATTTCCTGCCGGAAACAAATCAAACAAAAAAGACTATAGGGCAAAATATTTAAAAGAAAAAGCATCATCAACTCAATATTCTATACCCATCAAAAGTATCTTTCAAAAAAAAAGATGAAATAGAAACTATTTCAAACATATAAAAGCTAAAGGAATTTGTTTCCTGCAGAAAACTTGGGCTACAAGCAATGTTAAAGGAAATTCTTCAGACAGAAAGAATATGGAGCCAGTTGGAAAAATGGATCTGCTCAAAGAGATGAAAAATCTGAGAAAATACATATGGTTTTTTTTCTCATTTTTATTTAAATGTTTTAAAATAATAATTGACCTTATAAACAAAAATAATGGCAATGTGTATAGATTTTATAATATATGTAGGAGTAAAATGTAAGACAAGAAAAGCATGCTCCAGAAGAGAGAAATGAAAGTGTACTCTAGTAAAGTCCTCACACCATGTAATGTCACTTGAAACTAAAGTGAGATGGGTTAAAGACGTATACTACAAAATTTGAAGCAATATGAAAAATGCATATAATATATCAATGAAGAAAATAAAATATGTGTATGTTTTAAAAGTTCAATTCAAAAGATGGCAAGAAAAAGAGGGAAAAGAGAAGAAAGAACAGACGGGACAAATAGAAGGCAAAATCAAGATGATAAATTTACCCTAACCATATTAATAATCACATTAAATTTAAATGACTTAAACATCCCAAATAAAGGGCAGAGATTGTCAGTCTGCTTTACAAAGCCAAGTAGGTCTTTTAAAACATTTTAAATGTAAAAGAAAGGAATTAATTAATGCTAACATTAATCAAAAGAAAACTGGAGGGCGGGCCACGGTGGCTCAGGAGGCAAGAATGCTCGCCTGCCATACCAGAGGACCCAGGTTCGATTCCTGGTGCCTGCCCATGTAAAAAAAAGAAAAGAGAGAGAGAAAGAAAACTGGAGTGTTTATATTCATATAATACAGACTAGATTTCATAACAAAATATCAATAAGGCTAGAGAATTTTATTTCATAATGATAAAGCAATTATGATTACATAAGAATACTAAATATTTATGCATCTTAAACCAGAGGTTCAAAATATATAAAGCAGAAACTAAGTAGATGGGATTAAGATAAACAGACAAATTCACTATTATAGTGAGAGATTTAAGATTCCTTTCTCAATAATGGATACAAGTAGACAGTAAACCAGTAAGGATATAGAAGACTTCAGCAGCACACTGAACCAACTTGGCCTAATTGACATTTATAAAGAGCTTTACTCAACAACAGCATCATATACATTTTTTTCAGTGCGCACAGGACATTTGCCAAGATAGACTGTTTTCTGCAAGTATAGCAATTATTAACAAATTAAAGAGAATTCATCTCCTAAAAAAGTACATTTTATGACTAGAAAGGAATTAATTAGACATCAAAAACAGAAAACTTCTGGAAAAATACACCAAATATTTGAAAACTTAGTAACACACATCTAAATAATTCATGAGTCAAAGCACAAATCAAAATATTTTTAAACTGAATAAATATGAAAACACAGCAGATCAAAATCTGTGGCAAGCTATGGTAAACTAAATAATGGCCCCCAAAGATCCAGGTCCTAATCCTGAGAATATATGAATGTTACCTTATTATGGCAAAAGAGACTTGGCTGGTGTGATTAAATTAGGGTTTTGAGATAGGGAGATTTTTCCTGAATTATCCAGATGAGCTCTAAAAGTAATCACAAGTCTCTTTAAAAGAAGGAGAAAGAGGAATTTGATGACAGAAGAGGAAGAAGTAAAATAAGGATGAAAGCAGTATCACATAAAAGGTGATGTGATACTGGGCCACAATGAATGAGGGAAGCTCTAGAAGATGGAAAAGACAAAGATCCAGATTCTTTCCTAGAATCTCCAAAAGGAACCAGTCATACTGACACCTTGATTTTAGTCCCATAAGATTCATTTTGCCCTTGGAGTCTCCAAAACTGTAAGAAAATAAATTCTTGTTGTTTGAATTCCTTTGTGGTAATTTGTTATAGCAGCTATAAGAAACTAATACATGTTACTGCCCACCAAAATTGATGGCATGCTACTAAAGCAAAATATAGGGAGGAATTTAGAGCACTGAACATCTGTACTAGAAAATAAAAACAAATCAAATCAATAATCTCAGCTTCTACAGTAAGAAAATAGAAATTAAAAAAGCAAGCAGAAGAAATTAAGTGACTATAAGAGTAGAAATCAGTGAAATAGAAAATAAATAAATAAAAATAGAGAAAATGGCTAAAACCGAAATATTTCTTTGAGAGAGTCAACAAAGTTAATTAACCTTTAGCCAGACTACTCAGAAAATAGAATGACTAATATCAGAAATGGAAGCGAAGACGTCACTAAATAATTTTACATATATTAAAACAATAATAAATGAATATTATTAAAATGTCTTATTCCAATTAATTTGACAGACAACTTAGATGAAATGGACAAATTGTTTGAAAGAAAAAAGTATAAAATCCACTCAAAAAGAAATAGACAACCTGAATTGCACTCTTTTAAAGAAAACAAATACAAATATACAAAACAAACTCCAAGCCCAGATGGCTGGTAAATTCTACTAAATATTTAAGAAAGAAATATTACTAGTTCTATAAAAACTCTTCCAGAAAATTTTTTTAAAGGAGGGTGTATTTGGTTTGCTAAAGCTGCCAGAATGCAATATACCAGAAATGAAACAGCTTTTAAAAGAGGAATTTATGTTACAAATTTACAGTTCTAAGGCCTCAAACATGTCCAAACTATGGCATCCAGAGAAAAATACCCTGATTTAAGAAAGGGCTTACGACATTTGGGGTTTTTCTGTCATCCGGGAAGGTACATGGGATGTCTGCTAGCTTTCTCTCCTGGCTTCTCATTTCAAAGTGGCTTCCCTGGGGGCATTTGCTTTCTTCATCTCTAAAGGTCTCTCTCTCTGGTCAGTTCTGAAGTTTGTTTCAAACTGGTTTCTTCTTAAAGGACTCCGGTAAGCGACTTTCCTTGAATGGGTGGAGACCCATCTCCATGGAAACCACATAATCCTTTGGGTGGGTCATACCTCAATGGAAACAACAGAAAAAGATCCTATCCAGCAAATACTGAAACAGGATTAAAGAACGTGGCTTTCCTGGGGTGCACAACAGTTTCAAACCAGCATGTAGGGAATATTCACAACTCATTCTAAGAAGCCAGCATTACCCTACCACACAATCAGACAGATGCATCACAAAGAAAGAAAATTCCAGACTGATATCCTTCACAAACTTAATACAAAATGTATATAATGCATGATGCATTAGTATAAACTAAATGAATAGCTTATTTTTAAAATTAGCAAATAGAACCCCAAAATATATTAAAATGACTATACATTGTGACCACATAGGGTTTATCTGAGGTAGGCACATGGGTTTAACATTCAAAAATCAATCAGTGTAATTCACAATAATGATAAACTTAAAATCATATGATAATTTCAATAGATGTTAGACAAATTTAACATTCATACCGGATAAAATTTCTCAGGAAACTTTTTCAACATAGAAAAGGGTATGAAAAAATCTACAAATAGTGTAATACTTAACAAAAGCAATATCTTCAGCATTGTGCTTGGATTTCTAGCCAGTAGAATCAGGCAACAAAAATAAATTAAAGGCATTCAGCACTGGGAATAAAAAAGTAAAATTATCTTTATTCACCGGCAATGTGATCATCTATGTAGATAATGCAATGAAATAAAATTTTTTTTTTACTGAACTATTAGAATATGTGATTTTAGCAAGATTGCAGGATACAAGATCAATAAAGAAAATAAAGTATATTTCTCTATACTAACAAAGAATCATCAGAAATCAAAATTTCTGAAAAGCAATAAAAGCGTAAAATATGAAATACTTAGGGATAAATTTGATCAAAGATATGAAAGTTCTGTTTACTGGAAATTACAAACCATTAATAAGAGAAATTAAAGTAAAAAGCCCTCAATATTCTTATATGTAAATTCTTTGCAAATTGAACTTTAGAATAAACATGATCTCATTCAAAATTCCACAAAACATTTTTTTTAATTGATAAACTGAGTCTAAAATTCATATGGAGTGCAAAGAACTAGAATATCCAAAACAACTTTGAGAAAGAAGAGCAAAATTGGTTGACTACAATGCTTGATTTCAAGATTTACTATAAGTCTACATTTAGTCAAGGTAATGTGGTGTTAGCATAAAGATGGCGAAATCAAGGGATCAGAACAGAAAGTATGGAAACATATACATACCTATATGAAGAAATGATTTTTACAAAGTTTTAAAGGCAACCCCGTGGAAAAAGTATTGGCTTTTTCAAAAATGTTGCTGGAAAAATTGTAAATCCATATGCTTATTAAAAATGACTTTAATCCATCCCTCATACAATATTAAGATTTAACTCTAAATAGATCATATACCTAAATGTAAAACCTAAAATCAAAGTGTAAATGGCAACATAGGAAAAAAAATCTTATATCAAACGTTCCTTAGATATGACACCAAAAGCATTATCTACAAATGAATATATTGATAAATTAGACCTCATTAAAACTAGAAAAATTCTGCGCTTTGGATGACATTAAAAGAATAAAACCACAGAGTAACCACAGACGGGAAAATATTTACAATCATTTATCTAATAATGGGCTTGTCTCTAGAGTATATAAAGAACTTTCAAAATTCAGCAATAAGTAGACAAACTGCCCCATTAAAAAATTGGCAAAAGACTTTCAAAAGATATTACACAAAAAAACATGTATGGATAGTAAATAAGCACATGAAAAGATGCTCAATGTCATAAGTCATTAAAGAAATAAAAACTAAAACTACAATGATGCACTGGTATACATCTATAGCTAAAACTTAAAAACTTGGCCATACTGGAAGTTTGTCCAGGATGTGGAGCAACTGGAACCCTTCTACATTGCTGGTGCAACCACTTTGGAAAACTGTCTGGTTGTTTCTTTAA
The DNA here is from genome assembly GCF_023851605.1 of Tamandua tetradactyla. Classification (NCBI taxonomy): domain Eukaryota; kingdom Metazoa; phylum Chordata; class Mammalia; order Pilosa; family Myrmecophagidae; genus Tamandua; species Tamandua tetradactyla. Next base: position 135,023,006 of record NC_135329.1, on the reverse strand, counting down.
AAGAAAGTTAAACCTACACTCAATATACTGTAAGATCAGGACATTCTACTCCTAATCATTGACACATGGAAAGGAAAGCATTTGCCCGTATAAATACTTGTACGGTAATATTCATAGCATTTTTATTTGCAGCAGCCAGTCCAAACTGGAAACTATGAAAATGTCCATCAATAACTGAATGAATAAAATCATTTGTGTTACACCCAAACAATGAGCACTACCCATCACTAAATAGAACATATACCATTTGATTCTGTTTATAAAAATTCTATAATATGCAAGCTAATCTATAGTACCATATAACATAACAGTGGTTGCGTGACAACAGGTTTGGGAACAGAAGTAGAAAAGAGGCGTGAAAGGATTAGAAAAGATCAGGAGGAAATCTTTTGGGTTGATGGACATATTCACTTTCTTGATTCTAGAGAAAATTTCATGTATATATACACATATATATATATAAACATAATGAATGTTGAGGGTGCATGTGTGGTTCGGTGGTAGAATGCTCGCCTTCCATGAGGGAGACCCAGGTTCGAATTCCGGACCATGCACACCGCCCCCCAAAATGAATTTTGGACTTTAAATATGTGCAGTTAATTGCATACCAATTGTACCTCGATAAAACTGTTTTGTTTTGTTTTTTTAAAGAAGCAGCTGTTAGCAAATTAGTGCATAATCTGTTGCCATTTTGAGAAAAATTTTGCCTGGTTGTCTAGCTCTACTCATATTCTACTGAACACTGTACTTGTCAAAAATTTAGCTTGCAATTGTGTTTGGTCTTTGCCCTCATCATGCCCATTCTTTGTTTCTCTTTACCCAGAAAATTGCCCATGCCAAGAAAATTGTCACAGGCTGGTCCTCCAGCCATAATTCTCCTTCAGGCAATTTAGCTGTTCATATCTTTCCCTTATTGCCTCTTTATTGGATGAAGACAGGTAATATTGCCCTCTCTCACTCAGCCTACAAGTCTCTCAGGTTATATATCAGTTTCAATCTATGTTAAATAAAGCATACATATATTCAGGTTCAGTGGAGAAAGCACATAGAAAATGAAAGTTTAATAATGCTCACTAAACATTAGGGTCCCAGAAAGGTCTGACACTGCTATATCTTAACTTGGTTATAAGATATGGAATATTACTTGTTTCACAATATGGTTAAAACCAATATCTTCAGATTGCATTTATCCACCTTCTACTAGCAGTCCTGGATCTGAAGTGTTCCCAGTGGAGAGAGAGTGATTTGTCTCCTGGTCTGCATTTATACTGAGGTTTTGAGATTTCTACTCATCCCACTAAGAGTTAAAGGGGAAAAAAATTCCCTGAACAGTCATCAGAAGCATTGAGGTTTAAGAATTATTTCCTCTTACCTTAAAATATTTATATTTCGCCATTCCCTTAAGGACCTTGTATCTTAAATAGGTCAATCACCTGATGAGTTGTCTGGTTTTAAGTTCCTTACTTTTTGTTTCCTTTCTTAAAATAGATCTTAGCATTCTAGTTTATTGAAATATATGCCACTAAGTTAAACTGATAATGCATGCTTAATAATAGGTAGATTTTACAGAATATATGCTTAATTTCATTATGTCGATTTTTTATAAAATTGGGAAGAGTTAATGTCACAAATTCAAAGGATCTTAAAGTTAGAAAGAGTATTAAAGATGACCCAATTCAATTGAATATTCAATCCGTTTCTTGAGGCACATCACTTACCCACTTGTCTCAGTTTCTCCATCTCAGTAATAATAATATCCCCACTTACTAAAATTTAACTTGTGGCCAGGATGTTCTAAACTCTTCTAATATTATCATATTCAATCCCAAAAGAACACAGTGAAGTCGGTCTTACTATGTTCTTTTTGCACTGTAGGAAACTGACACCCAGGTTGCTAAGAACTTTTCTCAGTTTCACAGCTAGTAGGGGGCTGATTTGAGATTCAATCCCCGAAACAAGCAATGACACAATCCGTGCTCTTACCCCCTTATTAACGATACTGTGTCCCTATAAGATATGGGAAGCAAGAAAACTAAATGAGGTAAAAGGTGAAAGTGGATAATTCAGTGCCTATAAAATGGACTCTCAGGAAATGATAGTTACTTTATGCTGTTTGAGAATCCTTCAACCAGTGATCCTTTACCTTACACTGAAAGTCTTATGATGAAAAAAGGGTGACTATCTCACAGTTCTTTTCCATTTTTTTTTGAGCATTTCTAACTCATAGAAGATGCTTTCTTATATTGAGTGAAAAACTATTCCCTGATAGCTATCACCTCTTTGACCTATTTCTGCCCTCAGTTGGAATATTGATTGCAATTTCATTAAATTTAGAGCTTAATTTAGGGAGAATTGGCATCCTTACAATATTGAGTCTTCCTATCCAAGAATAATTTGAGGCTCTGATTAATTCAAGTTTTCTTCAAAGATGTCCTGCACAGGTGATTTTGAATAGTGTATGTCTTTTGGAAGTACTATGGCATAAAAGAAAAGGGTAACTTCCATTTCAAAATGATTCACGGTAAATTCTGGACTTATCTTTCATTAGATGAGTACTTGACTTCTCTGAGTCTGTTTCTTAATCGGTAAAATCTAAATGAAATCATCTACCTCACATGTTTGTTGTATGTGAAAATGCTTTGCACAATGTCTGGACCATAATTGATATTCATTAATGTTAGTTACCATAATTAATATCGATCACCCAGGCCTATTTTTCCAGCATTTTCAGGAAAGAGTCGACATACCCTTGGAAATCTATACTAATGTCTCGCAATCCTCATTATCAAAGCATTCTTCTCAAGATAATGATATAATACAAGTAAGTCCCTTGAATTTTCATAATTTTCTTTCAGGAGATAAAGAAATACACAGAATAAGGCTTTTGGGAGCTAAGGATCTAGAAGGATACACAATTGGGTTTCAATACTGTCTCCCCCAGATATTAGCCGTGCAATTTGGGCTCAGTTTCCTTGTCTATTAAATTGGGAGATGAAGACAAAACCTACCATTAGAGTTGCTGTGGATAACAAACAAGATCAACACATGTTAAACCATGTGCTATGAGTATTAAATGAGATAATGCATATTAAAGGCACAAAATAATGGTTATGTTACTACAACTATTATTATATTATTGTAATTGCTATTCCTCAGACCAAGCCAGATTTGTAATAGGATATATAAAATAAACTTATGGAACCTGATCCATTGATTTAGTCTGCTCATTGGGGAGGTCTGCTAAACCCTGTGATTAAGTTCCTTAACAGAAATATCACTTGCTTTATTTATATTCCAGAAGAAATTTGGTTGTTTTTTTTCCTACAAGAATTAGGACTGGAAGAAGGCAAAGCCAACTAGAAACACTTCAAGAATCTCATTTCTCCAACAACATGAGAGTGTCATATCCTGAGAGGAATCAAAGCAAAAATTGTGAAATAGGTGGCCTTCCCCACCACCCCACAATCCCATATATCCTGTCCTTTAATGACCATTTTAGGGTTTCTCCTCTGTGCCATTTTATATCGCCTTATGACCTTGCACTCCTGCCCTGTGTGTCTGAGTACTATACCATTACTGCTCCTCCTTTTGAAACAAAGGGCAATGATTTGATAAACTTAATTCTCATCATGTTTGCAAAGGCCTAGGCCTTTATACATTTAGAAAAATGAGGAGAAACCAGACTATTGCTTAATTTAAGGATTGACCTTCTAATGTCCATGTTTTAGATGCTGCAATAATTAATATATTTTGGGATGGTATATGGGACTGAAAAGTGTCCTCCCCAAAAATAACGTCCACAAGACATTCTGTGACAGCCAGAAACTGGAGGAAGAAGGATTCTTCCCTAGAGCCTGCGGAGGGAGCATGGTCTTACCTACATCTTGATTTCTTACCTCCAGAACTGTGAGACCATGCATTTCTGTTTTAAACCACCCATTTGTGATCATTTGTTTCGGCAGCCCTAGGAAACTAATGCAGACAGGGAGACTTCTTTTTTATTACTATTTTTTTTTTTTCCATCAAGGACAATTTTATTGCTGGGAGAATTTTGGATAGGTTCCAGTTTAAACTCTGACGCCAGTTTAAATTTTATTAGTGATAAATTCAAAATTATAAAAAAAGGTGAGTAGCCTATTCATCTTATTTCTTCATACAGTTCTAGTTATGACTCAACTACTTCTATCTTCTGGCAATTTCTCATAGTCTCTTCATGTAGGGTGTAAAAGTGCAGCTGTTTTATACCTCATACGTAAAATAATTTATTATTTTGTTTCACCAAATGTGGGCCCAGATGATGCTTCCTCCTTCTTTCTGCTCAGTGAACACCTTGTAAAAGGAATTTCCCCTTTTATAGAAGAAATTTCAACTGATCATATTAGTTAATAAGCATAAACCTTTGTAAAGTAAGACCAAATGGTTATTTTATTTTTTTACGCATGAGAGAAACCTTTTGTAAAATCATGGTACATTAATTAATTGGTTAAACACGGTTATGTAAAACTACATACTAGAGCTACAATCTCCCAATTCCTAGTTGCAGGCTGTTTGTTCCTTGCTATATTTCACCTGAATATTGGAATGGTTTTGCAGTCCTATTTCTCCTGCTGGTAAAAGCAATTGTCTAGGATTCAGAAATCAATGAAATATGCATAGTCAAGAACCAGAACATAATTACTGCCTTTTGTGTCATTAGTTTAGCAATGAATAAAAAACTAAATTGTTACTCTTTAAAGAATAATTGTATAACTACCTCAGATTCAGTTTTTATTAAAACAATTTATAGACAGTTTGAGGGGCAGAACTCAATTATTTTCTGACTGATGTAGAAAACACAGAAAAATATTTTTTGTTTTGTTTGTTTGCTGTTTTTCCCAGGGAAACATAGAATAGACTAGGTTATTGAAAGGAAGTCAATCATTTTCATAGTAACTTATTCTTTTGTTATTCCTTCATTATTCCACAAATTACGAATTTAACTCAAATTGAAACAAAATCAAAAGATTCCCATCTTTTCAGCACAAAATAGAGGCCCTCAGCCATCTACTGGTAGGACTTCTCCTCACTTGGATCCTAACTCTAAATCTTAACTTGTTCTCAACTTGAATAAACAAAAGATCTAAGTTTGGTCTTGTCCTTTCATACAAGTAGTGAATTACATACAAATTAGTTGGACAAATAAAAACTTTTTAATAAAAAAACATTATAAAACCTGTCCTTTTTATGCATCATACTCTCAATAACCAAATTTTACACACTATAGAAATACACAGTTTCTGTTTTGTATTCCAGTGGACTAAATAAATATTCACTTTGGTAGTAATGAAAACAAATTGTCATGGTCAGGTTCATGTGTCAGCTTGGCCAAGCTGTGGTACCTGTTTGTCTGGTTGGGCAAGTGCTGGCCTGTCTGTTGCAATGAAGACATTTCATAGAATTAGATCATGATCAAGTCAGCTTCATCCACAGCTGATTCCATTTGTAATCAGCCAAAGGGGAGTGTCTTCTGTAATGAGTGATGCTTAATCTAATCACAAGAAGCCTTTTAAGGAGAGTTCGGAACAGACAGGCTCTATTCCTGCTTCGGCTGGTGAGACTCTCCTGTGGAATTCGCCCATCCGAGTCATTGGTTTCATAGTTAGCCCTGCGGATTTTGGACTCTGCGTTCCCGCAGTCACATGAGACAATTCTATAAATTTTATATTTGCAAGTGTTCCTGTTGATTCTGTTTCTCTAGAGAAACTTAACTAATACACAAATATTTCTACTTCAGGAAATAGTTCAAAATACCTCTTTTTCTTTGAAAATCTTAGTTGAATTGCTAAAATTTCACAGTTCAATTTACATAAACTTTCAAATGCACCCATCATATTTGGGTTTCTTTCCCCTTATTGAAGTTTAATGTCACCGTAATTCCCAGGAAAGTATTTTTCAAATATGGATATATTTAGAATAATTGTTCTAAATATACTATTTCCACCTAATTGGACCCTCTAGGATTGGGACTATAACTATTGCATTATTTTTTATTTATTTTTATTTATATATACATATTATATATTCAGATACCATGAAATCATTCCACATGTACAATAAATCATTCGCAAGCATCATATAGCTATGCATTTATCATCACAATTGACTTTTTTTCTTTTTTGTGAAAAATAACATATATACAAAAAAGCAATAAATTTCAAAGTACATTGCAACAATTAGTTGTAGAACAGATTTCAGAGTTTAACAAGAGTAGCAATTCCACAATTTTAGGTTTTTACGTCTAGCTGTTCTAAGATATTGGAGAGTAAAAGAAATATCATTTAATGATTTAGCAATCATATACTTTGTTAAACCCTACCTTCTCTGTATAACTCCACCATCACCTGTGATCTTTCAAATACTCTTAAGGCGTATCTGGGCCATGCCCAAATAACTTTTTCATGTTTGAAAGAGGCTGTCAGTAATACGGGATAGGGGGTGAACTAGTTGATGTTCTGGAGAGGCTGGCCCCTCTTCATTTCAGGACTTATCTGGTCCAAGGACCCATCTGGAGGTTGTAGGTTTCTGGAAAGCTACCCTACTGCATGGATCCTTTGTAGAATCTTATAGTACACCCAGGTGTTCTTTAGGATTGGTAGGAGTGGTTTTGGTTGGGGCTTGGCAAGCTATGATAGGCAAGCTATGATAGGCAGCAATGTCTAACTGAAGCTTGCATAAGAGAGACTTCCAGAGTAGCCTCTCGACTCTGTTTGAACTGTCTCTGCCACTGATACCTTATTTATTACACTTCTTTTTTGGCTGGGATGGCACTGTTGAACCCATGGTGCCAGGGCCAGACTCATCCCTGGGAGTCATCTCTTATACCATCTGTGAGACTGTCACCCCTGGATGTCATGTCGCATATAGTTGGGAAGGCAATGATTTCACTTGCAGAATTGGCTTAGAGAGTGAAAGAGGCCACATCTGAGCAACACAAGAGGTCCTCCAGAAGTAACTCTTAGGCATACCTATAGGTAGGCTAAGCTTCTCTGCTATATACATAAGCTTTACAAGATCAAGGGCGTGGCCTATTGATTTGGGTGTCCCTAATGTTTGACAGAGTATCAGGGGTTTCCCCATCGGTAAAGTTTAATAGTTCCATATTTTTTCTCCCATCCCTCAAGGGACTTTGCCAATACTTTTTGATTTTTTAATAAAAAATATATGTATATACTCTAGGATGTATCCAGGCATTACATTAAGCTATACAGGATTAATGTATATCCCTCATTCTTATTCTGGGCTCCCTGTGTTTGGATTGTTTAAATGATCTATCCAGACAGGTTGAGGTAGATTATGTGCCACAGAAAATTTAGGTTCTGGACTAAACAAACTTTTGTTTCTCTGGTCTCAAAGAGTAGGTGCAGTTCTAAAATATAGGCAACATTTTCCTTAACCTTATATTCTGAAAAATATGGAACACTTCATGAATTTGCATGTCATCTTTGCACAGGGGACACTGAAGCAAGCACCATACTTGTTTTTTAAATAATTCATCAGTAGGTAAAATTTAGCTTGAACACTTTTGCAATTTATGTGAACTTAAAGTTTATTTTTTTCTCAAAAAATGCCACAGTTTATATATTGACAAAGTTCTTCAGAGTCACACAGAAAGATTGCACTTATCAATAGCTAAAGTAGAAGCAGACTTTAATTTAGTACTGCGTAAAAATACAAGCAAAGTCATGTTCATGTGGACACTGATGCGTGTTACAGAGCCAAAATAAATAAATAAATAAACAGCATGGGAATGTTCATAACTTTACTATCTGTTTCAGTTTGCTAAAGCTGACAAAATGCAACGTATAAGGAATGGGTTGACTTTTACAATGGGGATTTATCAACTCATGATTTATAATTCTTAGGCATCAACAGTGCAATACCTGTCCTCTGAAGACAAGCTGCTGGCATCAGGTTGCAATACCTCTATCACATGGGAAGGCACATGACCAGCATCTGCTGATCCTTCAGTCCCAAGTTTTGCTGCTATCAGCTTCTGGTTTCTGTGACTTCATCTCTGAGCTTTTGTGGGTCCTCTCTTAGCTTCTCTAGGGCTTTTCTCATGAGCTTCTCTGGGTGTGTCACTAAACTTCTCTTAATTTCATCTTTTTACTTTTGTATGTATTTTATCCTTTTGGGGGGGTTCCAGCATGAGGATCAAGACCCACCCTGAATGAGGCAGGACATATCTCAATTGAAATAACCTAAGCAAAATGTCCTGCCTACAATAGGTCATACCCACAGGAATGGATTAAAAGAATATATTCTTTTCTGGGGTCCATAGAGCTTCAAATACCTCACTGTCTACCAGGTTCCAGGCATTATGAGAATTGTTTCATAAATGTTATTTCACTTATCTTCAAATGATAGCTCACAATTTATTTATTATTAACGTCACCTGTAGAAGAGGAGACTAAGTCTCAGGGTAAGATAAAAATGTCCGATTTCATAATATTAGTAACAAGTAACTTTTAAGAAGTGAATACAACAGGTGATCTGATTCAGATATTCTTGCTCATTCAAACAATTCTTCATTTACTTATACTCATTATAAGTATATAATGAGTTCTTCCTGTGGGTCTAACAATATACTACAAGGCTATGGAGATTTTTTTAAAATGATAATCAAAGGAATTCCAACCAAACGTTAAGAATCATAAGCATTACTTTTGCACCTATATGAAAGCCTACTAAACCAAGAGTAGAAGAAATGGCCAAAGATGTAAAACATTTTGGAAGTTGAAAAATAGAGACATCAGTGACAACTGACCTAGGGTTCAGCTTGTCCTGTTCAACTAAGTTCCTAATTGTTGGAGATGTCCTGGAAACTCAAGTTCTTCAGTTCCTGGAAATTTTCTTCTAGCATTTCTTTGGCACTGCCTTCTCTTCCATTTTCTCTGCTTTCTCTTTCTGGAATTCATATTTGCTAGAGGTTGGTACTTCTGAAATTATTCTCTAGTTTAAGTATCTTGTTTTTACTACTTTTCTTCTATTATCTAAGCTATTTCTACAGTTTTACCTTTTGAACTTTTTGGTGTTACTCTTTTGTATATTAACACTCCTTTGTTGTCTCTTCCAATTTTCCCTTCTATCCATAATTTCCAAGCATTTCTGCTGATTTTCTGGATATTTCTTTTTTAAAAAATACCACCATTAAAAGATTAAATTAAGAAATAATAAAATAATAAAAATAAAATTAAAAATTAAAAAATATGGGGCAATCTAGGAATGCCTAGAGTGTATAATAATAGTGACTTAATGTACAAATTTTAAAAATGGTTTTGCATGAGGAAGAACAAAGGAATGTCATTACTGCAGGGTGCTGAAAATAGATGGTAGTTAATGTTTTAAAATTTCAACTTTTATGTGAGACTAAAACAAAAAATGTTTATTTGGTACAAAATTTATATTTTGGCTAGTGCAGTTCCTAATACAACTTGTGTAGGTAGCTTGATTGAACACCATAAGTACTTGGGACCTTGGGTAGGACATGAGATTTTGTTGGTTTGTCTAGAGTGATGCTCCAATGAATTCCAGAGTGATTTGATCAGTGAGTAGAAAATTATTTGCAAAGTCCCCTTCGGGGAATGGTGAGAACAGGGAAAAATTCAACTTCCCCAAGTTGAATTTTTGATATTCTCACAAGCAGTGTGGACAACCAAAGCTATAGGCTGAGCCCCCAGTCTTGCGGTTTGTTCATATGAAACTTAACCCCACAAAGGATAGGTCAAGCCTACTTAAAATTAGGCCTAAGAGTCACCCCCAAGAGACTTTCGTTGCTCAGATGTGGCCTCTCTCTCTCCATCCAACACAACAAGCAAACTCACCACCCTCCCCCTGTCTATATGGGACATGACTCCCAGGGGTGCGGACCTTCCTGGCAACATGGGACAGAAATCCTAGAATGAGCTGAGACTCAGCATCAAGGGATTGAGAAAAACTTCTCGACCAAAAGAGGGAAGAGTGAAATGAGAACAAGTGTCAATGGCTGAGAGACTCCAAACAGAGTCGAGACGTTATCCTGGAGGTTATTCTTATGCATTAAGTAGATATCACCTTGTTATTCAAGATGTAATGGAGAGGCTGGAGGGAACTGCCTGCAAATGTAGAGCTGTGTTCCGGTAGCCATGTTTCTTGATGATGATTGAATAATGATATAGCTCTCACAATATGACTGTGTGATTGTGAAAACTTTGTGTCTGATGCTCCTTTTATCTACCTTGTCAACAAACAAGTAGAACATATGGAATAAAAATAAATAATAGGGGGAACAAATGTTAAAATAAATTTAGTTTGAAATGCTAGTGATCAATGAAAGGGAGGGGTAAGGGATATGGTGTGCATAAATTTTTTTTCTGTTTTTGTTTTATTTACTTTTCTGAATAGATGCAAATGTTCCAAGAAATGATTATGATGATGAATATGCAACTATGTGATGATATTGTGAATTACTGATTATATATGTAGAATGGAATGACCAAAATAGGAATGTTTGCATTTTCTTTGTGTTTTTCGGTATTTAAAAAAAATAATAAAAAGATTAAAAAAAAATATGTATGGGGCAGACCATACTGGCTCAGCAGACAGAGTTCTTGCCTGCCGTGCCAGAGACCAGGTGCCTGCCAAAACGAAAAAAAAGATACCATCCTATCCTTTTTCAATTAATGTAACATTCTCTCCTGTCTCTCTAAGAATACTATACATTATGAGTTCATTCACTTAAATAATTGTTGAATTAATTAATTAGTTCATTAATTAATGTTGCTTCTTTATCCACTACGAAATTCAGCGGTTGAAGAGAATACACTGCCTGTCTGGATATTTCACTTTCCATTATTGCTTTCATGAAATATTATCTGTTCTCTTTCACTATCTGTTCTAGTTTGCTAGCTGCCGAAATGCAATATACCAGAAATGGAATGGCTTTTAAAAAGGGGGATTTAATAAGTTGCTAGTTTACAGTTCTAAGGCCGAGATAATATCCCAATTAAAGCAATTCTATAGAAATGTCCAATCAAAGGCATCCATCCAGGGAAAGATACCTTGGTTCAAGAAGGCCGATGAAGTTCAGGGTTTCTCTCTCAAATGCAGGCAGGCACATGGCGAACAGGGTCAGGTTTCTAACTCACTTGGAAAGGCACGTGGCAAACATGGCATCATCTGCTAGCTTCCTTTCCTGGCTTCCTTTTATGAAGCTCCCCGGGAGGCTTTTCCTTCTTCATTTCCAAAGGCTGTTGGATGATGGATTCTCTGCTTCTTGGGGCTATGTCGTTCTGCTCTCTCAGAATCTCCCATTCTCCAAAATGTTTCCTCTTTTATAGGATTCCAGTAAACTAATGAAGACCCACCCTAATGGGTGGAGACACGTCTCCACCTAATCCAGTTTAACAACCACTCTTGATTGAGTCATATCTCCAGGGAGATGATCTGATTACAGTTTCAAACCTACAGCGCTGAATAGGGATTAGAAGAAACGGCTGCCTTTATAAAATGGAATTAGGATTAAAACATGGCCTTTCTACGGTACATACATCCTTTCAAACCAGCACATTACCTCTCCTGAAATCAAAAGCAGAGATAAATATTTACATATTTTATAAACAAACCTTATTTTTTTTCTACTTCAGTCACAAAAATAAAACTTGCCTTAGATAGCCAGTAAGTGGGGTACCAAACTGTCAGAAGCGAGAGCACAAATTTCCTGAAAGAGCCCATTCATCCTAATTACCTAATCATAACTAAAACAAAAATCCTAATCATACCTGCCATAGGCTGAGCACTGGCTGTGTACCAGGTAGTGTGGAGAGCCCTTTGTATTCATCATAGCATATAACCCTGTTATAGACCAATAGTGCAGTAGCATCATCGATTTAAAGAAGAAGAAACTGAGGCATAGAAAGACTGAATAAATTATGCAATGCTTATCTGAGCAATAAATTGGTGCACAGGAATTCAATCTTATCTCAAAACAGTAAAGAGGCAGCGCTTTTAATCACAGAACGTAATACCGCCTCTTTCCCTCACAAGAGTAAAAGAAAACAAAATTGAAACCATTGCAGACTCATCTTGCTACCATTCTTAAAAATGCTCATGCCCCAGAAAGTAGGATTGGGAAAGAGAATAAAAGAGATGAAATGTTTTCCTTTTCAAATGAACAGGGATAATAATCAGAGGGACAATATAAGAGCTCATTAGCTCTTAATGAGAAACTCTGATTTATTGGTAATGAAGGTTGGCCTCAGTATGTCCAATGTCTTCTAATGTGCAAATGATACTGAAATGGCAGTGAAGCCTGGCCAAAAATCAAGTTAAAAGGCAAACACAGAGGTGTGCATACAGGAGAAAATTGCATATTTCTAATGATGATTCCAAACTAATAAATAAAAGAAGACCGTATTTGAGATGATTTAATGCACTATAATGAACCAATTTATAGATGTTAGCTAAAATGTTTTTGCCTGTGCTAAGATAACTGAGAATTTTAAAAGATGTTATTCTTATAGAATAGGAAATGTCAGTAAAACTGGGGTTAAGAAAAAATGCAGGAGAGGGCAGGCAACAGTGGCGCAGTGGCAGAGTTCTGACTTGCCATGACAGAGACCTGGGTTTGATTCCCAGAGCCTGCCCATGCAGAAAAATAAAAAAAAAAAATTCAGGAGAGTCAAAGAAACAGGAAGGTAAAAGAAGAGAAAAGCTTTGATACTAAGGGTTTTTTTAGTTCATAGAAACAAGTTAGTGAAACATGAAGTTAACAATTAATTATAAAACATAATATCAACTATTACCCATAATGAGAGGGAAAACAGTTCATTATAACTCCAAATATTATAACCATAACATGACTCTAAAATGTTATCCAATAGTTTTAAGGTTTTGTCCCCATCCATATTTCAGTAGCAGAGAATGACTCAATATTACTAATATTATTGATGAATCTTAATAAGATTTTGATGAAATCAGAAAATAGAAACAGAATTTTAAAACTGGAAAAAAGATAATAAAAAGTTCCCTTCATTTTATCTTTTTTTGCAACAGAATAATGGGAGCTTTGCTATTAGTCAAATCTGTGTTTAATGATTCTGCCACTTTCTAGCTACATGACCTTGAGTTATTTATTTCTCTCTAAGCCTCAATTTCCTCATCTATAAAATAGGAATAATAACACATTCTTCCTAGAGTTATTGGAGGAATTAAATGAGATAATATATAAAAAATATTAAATATTTGGCGTTTCACACTAAATAAATGTTTGTTTTTACTAATATCATGAAAGTTTGTATACTGGTATTTACTTCTAGCTTTAATTATCTTCTGTACAATCTATTGAAGTCCTAATTTAAATTTTGCCAAAATGAGGTACATCTTCTAAATTTCTTTTCTGTACAAAGATAGATGAGGTAGATAGATAGATAGATAGATAGATAGATAGATAGATAGATAGATAGATAGATAGATAGCTCACAGAGAATTATTCATTTATGCATAATAGTCGTGATTTCCTGGTAATTAAGGGATGCTTATATGCCAGTGTTTGAGATTTGTTTTATATCAAATCTATTTTCTTGCAGAATACCAGGAATAACTCTCTACAGTTTTAAAGGAAAATGACAAGAAGATATAGTTAAGAAATTTAAAAATAGGGTATTAAATCCTCAACTAGGTCATTTCGTAAACAGCTCTGAGACTTCAAACAAGCTATTGAATGTCTTTAAGCCTCAATTTTCTCATTTACAAAATGAAAAGTATAATATCAGTTTTGAAAAACATATTGTAGATTAATGAGATAAAGTGTGAAGAATGCCCAGAATGGTTCTGAATGCCTGGGCGGCACTTAGGAAGCCATCCTACAGCACCTCACGTGCATTACAAATGGCCACTATGCTGGTTTGAAGCGGTTATGCACCCTGTAAAAGGTCATGATTTTTTTCAATCCATTCCTATGGGTGAAACCCTTTGATTAGGTTGTTTCAACTGAGGTGTGACCCACCCAATTCAAGGTGGCACTTAATCCTTTACTGGAGTCCCTTACGAGGATAAAAGAAACACTCAGAGAGCTTGAAGAGAAAGCTCCTGGAGGAGCTGACAGGAAGCCAATGAAATCAGAAGCTGAAAGCAACAAAATCCAGGAAAGAAGGATCCAGCATACACTGGCCATGTGGCTTCCCCAGTGACAGAGGTATCCCAGATGTCAGCAGCCTTTCTTCAGAGTCCAGGTATCATCCTGTTGACCTTGAGTTGAACATTTTCATGGCCTAAGAGCTATAATTGGCAAGTTAAATCCCCATTGTAAAAGCCAACCCATTTATGGTATATTGTATTGTGGCAGCTGTAGCAAACTGAGACAGCCACTTACAAATGAGATGGCACAAATCCTGAAGTCAAACTGCCTAGTTTTAAATATGCTCTGATATTTACTAGCTGTGTGGCTTTGGCAGCTTACTTAACTTAATAGATTCTGAGTTTCCTCATCGATAAAAAGAGGATACTAATACTATTTACTTCATAAAACTGTGCGGAGGGCCAAATAAGTTAATATTTATAAAGCTCTTAGAATGGCGCCTGGTATATTCTAAGCACTATGTGTATGTTTGACTTTATGAGAAAACCATTCTTTTTGATGTTCCTTTGAACATCCAAATTATAGGACACATTTCTTTTCTTATTTTTTTAACTTTAGATTTCTCTTGTATATTATTTAATATAGTAGTCCTCAAAATTTTGGTTTTAGGATCCCTTTTTATTCTTAGGAATTATGGAGGAACCCCTAAAACTTTTTAAATGTAAGTTTTTTCTATTGATATTTATTATATTAAACATTAAAACAAATATTTTTAAACCTCATTTATAAATTAATTTGAAAATGACCTAATGAACATATTTCATGAGAGCATAAAAATATATTATTATGGAAAAGAACTATATCTTCAAAAAAAGTGAGAGGAATGACAATATTTGCATTTTTCCAGATTTCTTTAATAACTGGCTTAATAGAAGGCAGTTGGTTATCATATCAGAGTCTATACATCTGCTTCAACATGTCATTTTGGTTGAAGACTGAAAAAATCTAGTCTCACATATATATGCAATTGAAAAAAGGAAGAGAATTGTAATGGCCTATGAGATAATTTTAATAGCCTATGAGATAATTATGAATGTTCTTTAATACCTCACCAAAATTTGGCAAATGGTGGCTTCTTAAAGGTTACTTGCAAAGTGAAATTTGAAAGCACATCATTGAACTTCTTATATCTGTTCCATTTTAAAATCCACTAGTCTTAGGGTGCACAAGTGGCTCAGTGGTAGAATGCTTGCCTTTCCCATGGGAGACTCAGGTCGATTCTCAGATCATACACCCAAAATAATACTAATAATAAAGGCAAAATGAGGACATTAAAAAAAAATCCATTGGTCTTTCTTATACTTTGAGTGGATCTTTTCTGCATATAAGATATATCATGTACAAGTCATTGGGAAAATATTGGTTCAATGATTTCTGAATTTTTCAAATGTTGGTAGATTTTATTAAACACCATTTAAAAAATCACATTCATTATTATTACCACCAATCTCAAGAGGAAAATCTTTAAATATTGGGAACCTATTAATGTCTTCCAAAACTTTCACTTGAAATAATACATTTCATTGGAGATAATATATACTAAGAGTAGTTTTCCTTGAAGTGATAGGCTAACTTCATTTGTTTTTGAGAAAAGGCCTACCAAATATCTAAATCTGAATGATCATAGTAAGTCTGTCAATTATTATTTTAAGTAAAAATTATGTTTCATTAAAGTGACTAATTCAGCTTGTAGCTCGAACAACCTTAAGAGTATTTTCCTGTTAAGACAATCATTCCACTTCCATATGCGGAAGTGCTTTATGCATACCTCCCATTTTGTCACTTGGAACATTAGAAAAATATATAGCCTGGGTTGAGATTTAATAAAATTAAAAAAAAAATTACTGCTTATCAAGGACACCTGTAAGGGAAACTACCTGACTTTATTTTTTCTTACTGTGAATGTGGCAGAGAAGAACACGATGACGGCTAGGGCCAAGGTTGGCAGCATTGCCTTAATTTGTGCTAAGGTGCACCCATCACTACTGCTTTTTAATATCAGCTTTATTGAGATGTAATTCATATACTATAAAATTCATCCCTTTAAAGTATACAACACAATGTTTTTTAGTATATTCACAAAGTTGTACACCCATCATCACTATTAAATTTTAGAAAATTTTCATCATTCCAAAAATAAATCCCAAACTCCCTATTCCCACTCACTCCCAACTCCTAACAGCCATTAATCTACTTCCTCTCTGCGGAGTCACACATCCTAGATATGTTATATAAATGGAATCTTACAGTACATGGTCTTTTGTGTCTGGATTTTTTCACTTAGATTAATTTTTCAGAGTTCATTTATGTTCTAGGCTATATTAGTACTTGTTCCTCTTTATTAACAAATAATATTCTTTTCTATGGATATACCACATTCTGTTTACCTATTCATCAATCAATGGGCATTTGGGGTATTTACACTTCTTGGCTACTATGAATACTACTGCTATGAACTTTCTTGTACAAGTATTTGTATGAAAATATGTTTTCATTTCACTTGGCTATATAACTAGGAGTAGAATGGCTGGATCATATGGTAACTCTATGCTTAATTTTTCGAGGGACTTCCAAACGGTTTTTCAAAGTAGTAGCACCATTTTATAATTCCTTCAGCAATGTATGAAGGTTCCGATTTCTTCACATCTTCGCCAGTATTTGTAATTGTCTCTCTTTTTATTTTTGCCATTCCAGCAGATGTGAAGTGGTATCTCATTTTTATTTTGATTTGCAGTTTCCTAATGACTAATGATGGTTAGCATTTTTTCAAAACCTTGTTGCCCAGTTGCATATCTTCTTTGAAGAAATGCCTGTTCAAATCCTTTATTCATTTTTTAACTTAGGTGTCTTTTATTGCTGTGTTGTAAAAAATTCTTTATATACTCTGGATACAAGTCTCTTTTCATATATATGACTTGCAAATATTTTCTTCCATTCTATATCTTCTTGTTTTACTTTTTTGGATGATGTGCTTGAAGCACATAAGTTTTTAAATTTGAAGTCCAATTGTTCTACATTTATTTTTATCACTTATGGGGTTTCTATCTTTAAGAAACTGTCACTTAATTCAAGATCATCAAGAATAATTCTTACGTCTTCTTCTTAGAGTTTTATAGTTTCAATTCTTACATTCAGTTCTATGATTCATTTTGAGGTTATTTCTATAGGGTATGACTTCGAAATCCAACTTTTTACATTGGATTGCATCAGCACTATTTTTTTTGAGAAAACTCTTCTTTTCCCATTGAATTGTCATGGAATCCTGGTGAAGCATCAATAGACAATAAATGTAAAGGGTTATTTCTGAACTCTCAATTCATCCACTGATTGATATGTGTACCCTTACTCCACTACCACACTGTCTTGATTGTCATTGCTTTGAAATTTTGAAATCAGGAAATGTGAGTCCCCCAACTTTGTTCTTTCTTCTCAACTTTGTTTTGGCTATTCTTGGCACCTTGCAATTTCTATATTAATTTAAAGATTAGCATGTGTCAATTTCTGCCAAAAAAAAGTAAGCTGGAATTTTTATAGGGATAATATTGACTCTGTAGACAAATTTAGGGAATACTGTATTCTTAATTATATTAAGTCTTCTGATCCATGAATATGGACTACCTTTCAATTTATTATAGGACTTTGATTTCTTTTTAAAACATTTTATAGTTTTCAGTGTAAAAGTCTTACCCTTCTATTGTTTAATTTATTCTTACCTATCTTCTTCTTTTTGCTGTTACTATGAATAGAATTATTTCCTTAACTTGATTTTCAAATTTTCACTGCTAGTGTATAGAAATAAATTGACTTTTGTGTACTGATCTTGTATACTGCAGCCATGGTTAACTCATTTACTAATAGTTCTTTTGTGGAATCTATAGGATTTTCTATGTACAAGAACATTTGACTTCTCCCTTTCCAATCTGGGTGCCTTTTATTTATGTTATTTGTCTAATTGCTCTGATTAGAAACTCCAGTGCAGTGTTGAACAAAAGTGGTGAAAGCAAACAGTCTTATTTTGTTTTAAGGGAAAAGCATTTTAGACTTTCACCACTAAATATGATGTAAGTTCTACCTACCACTGTTTTTGCACTGTCGATGCAAATGTCAACAGACTGAAAAAGGCAATGGCATCTTAGTATTAAAATAAAATAGTTTTTCAACTTGTGGAACTCCTGACAAGTGTCTTGAGCATGCCTATGCATCCTCAGATCTCACTTTAGAACTATTAATTTAGGACACTGGGATATAATTTAAACTTGTTCTCTTTATCTCACATCCTGCCATGACCTTAAGAAATTTCAACATACACATAGATGAGCTATCTTACACTGCAGTCCATACAGTTCTATGATTATTTCACTTCCTCAACTCCAGTTATTTCATCTACACTTAAGCTTATACCCTTCGCCCTGACACCTGCTCTCTGGATTTTGTCATTCTTGAGCTGCCCAGTGAGTTGCCCAGTAGCTTTTTCCCCATCCTCAGAATGCAGCCTGCTATGCTTCTATCTTCCTTGCTCTCTCATTTCTAAGATTCCTGGTTTCCAACCTCATGGCACTTTAACTGCTCTATTCTCCCAGGTTTGGCTTTCCTTCTCAACAGAATGAGAATTCCACAGTTCACAGCCATAACTATTCTTCACAATGTCCTTATCTCTCTCGCTCTCCTGTCCCTCTGCACTAAGTACCTAGGCTCAGGGTAGTTCCAACAATCCATAATATCTTCTGCCAACATCCAAGCTCCATGCAGATGGGGAAAAGAAAATGATTGCCTGTTAAGCTTGCTGTGTCTCCTGATCTGCACTTTCTGATTCAGGTACTTTATTTATTCCATTTCTTCTGTCATTTCCCTTTGCCACTTTGCTGTGCCAGTTTGAAAATATTATGCACCCTGAAAAGCCATGTTTTAAGCTTAATCCAATCTTGCGGAAGCAGCTGTTTCTTTTAATTCTGATTCAATAATGTAGGTTGGAATCTTTTGATTGCATTATCTCCATGGAGATATAACCCACCCAATTGTGGGCATTAACTTTTGATTAAATGGAGATGGGACTCCTACCCATTCCAAGTGAATCTTGATTAGTTTACTGGAATCCTTTAAAGGAGGGAACATTTTGGAGAAACCCCAGAAATGACAAGCCTACAGGAAGAGCAGAGTTGCAAGAAACTTCAGAACAGAGCTGACAGTCAGAGAACAGAGACACAGATGATTGGAGATGCTTGGAGCCCAGCAGATGTTGCCATGAAATGTTGAGTAAACCAGAACCTGAAGAAACTTAAGGGAAACGTAGAGATGAAAGCCAGCCCCAGAGAAGCAAAGTGAGGAACCCCACACGGACAGGGAGTGAAAGCAACAGAGCCCAGGAACAAAGGACCAACAGATGCCAACTAGGTAACTTTCTAGCTGACAGAGGTGTTCCGGACCAATCGGCCTTTCTTGAGTAAAGGTGACCTCTTGTTGGTGCCTTAATTTGGACAATTACTTCCTTAGAACTGTAAACTTATAACTTATTAAATTCCCCTTTTTAGAAGCCATTCCAGTTTTGGTATATCATAGTCCAGCAACTTGCAAGCTAACACAGTTGCTTATCCAATTTCTTCTTTCCTTTCAGCGTTTGATTTTACCTCTAACTTCACTGAGAAGAATTAAGTTATAAAACTTCCTAACTTCCTACCACATCACCTTCCCCTTTCTTTCCTCCTTGCTTCAGAAGGTATGTCCATTCTTTTCCTGCCAACTCTGTTACTGTGCTCTTGATATCAATCTCCTCTAATTTTCTCTCTGAACTTTGATATTTTTGCTTCTAATAATTAAATATTTATGGTGAAAAGGAAAAGCGATGTGGAAAAATAGCCCTACCTATTTTTTATACACCTAGAGCATCAATGATAATAAGAGTGTGGTATTTATTCATGGGTATATAAATAAACTAAACAGAATAAGAAATAAAGATGAAGAACAAAATATAAACAAAGGAATTGAAAATATGATAAGATGACTTTTTATGGGGGAAAACGAGGTTCTTCAATAGTGTTGCCACAACTGGCTAGCCATATGGAAAAACATACAGTTGGCTCCATACTTGTATTAGTTTTCTGAGGTTGCTGCAATAAATTATTACAAAACTGGGTCACTTAAAAGAAGAGAAATGTATTTTCTCACAGTTCTTGTGCTTAGAAGGCTGAAATCAAGATGTCATCAAGATAAGTTCTTTCTGGAGGCTCT
This sequence comes from Tamandua tetradactyla, assembly GCF_023851605.1. NCBI lineage: Eukaryota > Metazoa > Chordata > Mammalia > Pilosa > Myrmecophagidae > Tamandua > Tamandua tetradactyla. Next base: position 135,002,626 of record NC_135329.1, on the reverse strand, counting down.
GATGGAGAATCTGTTCCATGCCACTCCCTTAGCTTCTGGTGGTTGCCTGCACTCATTGGAGTTCCATGGCTTGTAGAAAGCGTCTAATGACGTCACCTATAGTGGTAATCTGTGTCTTTTCTCTCTTTTTCATCAAGTATTTGGGTAATGATTTATCACATTTATTGATTTTCTCAAAGAACTTTTGGCTTCACTGGGTTTTCGCTATTGTTTTTTGTTGTTGTTGATGTTCTCTGTTTCACTTATTTCTGTTCTAATATCATTTCATTACATTTGCTTACTTCAGGCTTTGCATTGCCCTTTCTTTCCTTGGTTCTCAAAATGGAAACTGAGGTCATTGATTGGAGGTGTTTTTTTTTTTTTTCTAATACAGGTGTTAGGTCAAATTGATGTTTAGTTTATAAACGTATTTCTAATCACTATTTTAAGCTGCAAGCTGAAAATTTTCAAATGTATTTTTTCAATGTCATTTTGTTCAAAACCTCTTTTAATTTCTCTCCTGCTTTCCCCTTTTTTACACTTGGGTTATTGAATCTCTAAATATTTGGTGATAATCCCCATACCATTCTAGTTTTGATATCTATTTTATGTTAAGCTAATATTCACCAGAACTAGACTAGGCACAAAAAAAGGGAGATGTGCTTTAACCAGCATCTCAACATACAGATAACAATGATATTTCCATCCCAGGGATAGAGCATGCAATATTATTCCAAAGAGGAAAATTGTGCCATTATATAAATTCCTTATTAAACAAAGTTATAAAATTTTAAAAAGTCTTGTGAAGGAGAGGGTCAACATTACATAATGCATTATATTGGAAAAACGTAGATATATTAGAACTAGTTACAAGAAATGAAATTCATTAGGTCAGTGAATTTAAGAACTACATAAAGATTTTTAAGATATTGTGGAAAACAAGAACAGGAGGATACTAAAGAATGCTTGCATTCTTGGAACTGCAAAAGTGAATGGAAACAAGAACATAGCTAGATTTATCAAAATGGGATAGTACAGTTATAGCTAATCAAGATTTAACTGTAAATCTTGAGAGCCCTACTCTGGTTGCATTAGCTGTGGGATACTATTGCTCTTGTTAATGATATTTTAATATAAAAAAACATACTTAAATAAGGAAATACATGTTCAAGTTATAACTAGTTCCTTCTTGAAAGGAGATCTAAGGAGAAGTTGAGGGGCTTGTATGATGATTAAAAGATGAAATCACAGAGTAGAGGTCTTAGATCATAGATAAAAGACTGTACCAAGTATGTGGAATCCTGTACTTCTTGTGTACAACAGGTTTGTGGTATCACCAATGACTATAATGCTTAAGTAGGTAATAAACGTAACATGCTTCCACATTGCTTTACCTCTCAGAAACCTCTGAATAAAAAAACACAGGAGGGAAAAAAGCTATGTGAGTCTTCAGTTACCATACCCCAAGGAAAGGTAAGCAAATTACATTAAATAACCAGGAGACTAAGGTGTGAATGGACGACTTGTGTATAAAGACAGGCAGTCAAAAATAGGCTTCTGACTTCTGGAAAAAAATATGTCCTAAGTATTTGTAATAAATATTTCAAAAGAGAGAATAAAGTAGCTTATCACTTACTGTAATATTAGACCAGAACTTAGGTCTTTCAGGAAGTAAATTCAGGACAAATAATGTAAAGTAATACTTTAGCACACCAAGAGCTAAATAAATTGAACTCATTAGGGCAAGTGATAATACATACAACAAATATGAATAATTGCAGAGATTTAGTTAAAATGCATAGCTGGCAAACCATAATAGATTGTGATAGAGAACTAGGATATACACTGTACATACTCAGGGTCAAAAATAACATTGGAGAGGGCAGTCACGCAGTGATATATCCTTTGGGGCAGAGTTAGAGTCTCAACGTTGATCTAAACCAAGTTGCTGACCAAATATGATTTCTAAGACTCCAATTAGAAAGAGGAAAAAGCTAAACCACAGATCATCTTCTGTTATAAGGCCAGTCATTTTGAAAACTGGTTTGAGTGAAGCTATTGTTTTCTGTTGTGAGGATACATTGCTATTTCCAAATCTGTTCTTGCTGGTTGGATAGTCTGTATTGAAAGACTTTGGTGTTGGAAGCACAAGTTATTTATTTTTATGCCATGGCTTATGTAAAAATTAAATAAGTTGTGCACAGATATTAGAAAACAGCAAAGCCTTCTGTTCTTTTGGGTTATCTGGTTTTCTTTAACCTTTTCTGATTAGGGTCTATTTTTCATCCATTAAATAATATCTGTCAATACTATTGCATATGTCCTAATATTCAATAAGCACATGTTTCACAGTGGCAGCATTACATTACCAACCCTTATTTACCTTTCTAAGAGCTCCAGGTATAATTGTTGGCCACTCATTCTAGCCATCCCCATCTTCTATCAGATTAGTGATTGTCTGAAACTAATACTTGCCCTTTTTTGAACTTGTGTTGACAGGCCAATTTTTATTTGTCAAAGTCGCTTTGAAATAATTTCCTATTTTTCCTGCCTAAAAAAGTTATTAGAAAATTTGATAAGGATGCTTTCTCTTCCATCATTCAAGCACTGATAATCAAGCTATCCCAAAGGAGCGTTCCTCCATATGCCTTCTCTTTCTTCCGCTTCTCATGTGTGTGCAACATTTTTTGTTTTGACGACCATCATGGATGGGCAGTTCAGCTTAGCAATGTTTTATGGTATTAATTCAGTAATGTTCAAAAATATCCCCTTCTCTTTTACTGATTTCCTGAGTCCCTAACTTATGTGAAAAACATCAGATTTATGAATGCTGTCCATTCCCCATATAAACAGAGAGGTCTAGAAGAGCTTGATGAAAAATTTCATCGTTAAGATATATAATAGAAATAAAAAAGACAAAATATTTGTTCCTTTTTGATAACTATGCAGCTGCAGCCTGAGAACATTAGATTGCATCATTTCCACTTCTCAGATGGGGATTTAGAAGTTAAATGGTCAACTCATTATCCATTGGACACATAACCAACTACAGTGAATCTGAGGTCTTGCAAAAGCGTCTTCCCTAAAGTTTAGGGTCCTGCCATAGGATCACATGAAACTTTTCCTAGTAAAGTAAAGGAACATTTGTACAAGCTGTACATTTTGAGGCTCACTATGGCCATAAGAAACAATTTGGAAAAACAAAAAAGAGATATGTGAGGGAATCTTTAGTGCTGGGAGTGGTTTGACAATGCATAAATTAAAATGTTAGTAAATGCAAAAAAACTAAAATAAGAAAGTGTATATATCCACAAATCATATTCAAAGCATGTGTGCATCTATGCTTGCCTTATATTTGACATTCAAGATGGAGAAGTACTGAATACTCTGCTGATTAACAAAGTTCCTTGACATAGCTAAAGAGCTGCTGATATTTAAATAAGAATCTATGAACATTTTCTAGTTATCAAATAAGAAGACCATCTTCAGAATTTATTCTTTGATACTACTACTGCATTAGAGCTATTGAAAATAAATACCATGCTACCTGTAATAACAGTGATATCAATTCAATCACTATGTATTCCATGTATCAGTTTCCTAAAAGCTCCAATCATTAATCCTCCAGATATACAGTTAGAAAATTGGTCAGCATCTCATATGAATTCAGCATGGGGTGCCACTTGGCTGTCACACTAAATGCAGTGGAGTAGTTTCTCCCTGAAAATCATTTTCATTCATTTCTAAGCATAGTGCAAAGGAATTTCTAAAGGAAAATTCTCAAATTGTTGTCTAATTTAAAAATAGGAGCAAGATGACTGACGGCTCTTTGTTTGCTGTTAAATTCTCAAATCATTGAACATTAATTTTCAAACGTTTGTTGTATTCAGTGTTCTTTTGAAGGGTAAGTGTTACAAAATTGGCATGCTATATATTGATAGGAAAAATATGAAGAGGCAATGAATATCATTTAAATTATTTAATATCTTCAGGTGTATTTATTTAGCAAACACTTATGTAAGTACATTCAATGTGCCATGCATTGTTCTGTTTTACAAAGTTTAATTTTTTTGATTTTCAGAACAACCATGAAATTGATATACCATTATCATCCTCTTTTTACAGATGAACAAACCAAGGAAGAGCATTTAATAACTTGCTCCAGGTCACGTTACTAATAAATGACAGATTAAAACATTTATAGTCTGGCTCCAAATTCTGTACTCTTAACCACTATCCAATGCTATCTATCAAATGAGAATTGAATATTTATAGCAGTTGATACATCTCTCCTTTATAATGTAACAATTGCCTAAAAGTTTGCATTACAAAATATGATTCTGATACCACAGACATCAGGATTCCTGTAACTTTCTATTTTTGCACAAAAGATAGGACTTTCCTAAACATTTGTAATGATGAATAGCTCTACACTTGGGGGAAAAATATCAAAATTAGATTAGATTTTTTTTCCCATCCAGAAAATACGTTAGAATGGCAAAGATTATAAGATGAAACAAAAAATATCACCTTCAAACAGTAGTATTGTCACAGTAGACAAAGAATCTTAGAGAAAGTAACAAATCTTAAGTTCCTTCAGGTGTGGAGCACCAACACTATACTGTGAACAAAACAGAGGGTCTGTAAATATTTGTGATAGATGAAGATTTCTGCCTGTAGATTTTCCTTCCTTAGGAGACACTTACATTTTTATCCCTAGAGGAAAATTCTCAGCTAAATTGTTTTCCTTATGGTGTGTCCAATCAGAAAAGTTCACATTTCGGAGTGCCCAGAGCCCATCATAGAATTTTACCTAGACAAAATGACAACAACCTAAGCTGGCTGAAGGTAAAATTGTCTCATCTTTGGCCTTCCCTCCAGCTTCTTCTTTCCCAAATCCTCTATCCGAATTCATCTCAGAAAATAAGTGGATAAACTCATTCATGCTGAAATGTAAATAACTCAGAGTACTCTACCCTAGTGGTATTTAGATCCTAACAGCAAATGTAAGTATTAGCCATTTGAGCTGGAAGAGTAGTTGAGAGTAAATATTTTCAGCACCCCCAAAATAATCTCATTTTGGCAGTCCTTTAATAAGCTCGGACTTTGTTCCTATGTATTTTACTTAGGGCTAGTGCAGAGTGGACATATCGTGGAGTCGTCAGCTGATAGAGAATGCAGCAAACACACTTGTAATGGGAGGTGGATGAAAAGGCCACATCATTCTCAGCACTCCATTCCTTATGAAGCTAAATAATGGTTGACAATGAAATTCAAGCTTCTGATTCTTATTAAGGCTGACTATTGAAACTTGATTAGGCCTATAATTACACACTGCTTGAATCAAGAATGTCAAATAATGGGGCAGGACCTCTATGGCTGGGGAATCAACTTACAACCTAGGTTGGTCCAGGAACAACCTGCTCAGACAGCACTCAATCATACAATGTCCTGCGTTTAACTGGATAAGAATTGGTGGGAAGACATTTTCTGTCAAGTGTCCAAAGCGGAATTCTCTGTTTCTGAAGCTCTAATAGATCCTGAGCACTCAGGAGAGAGATAGAGAGACAGAGAAATAGAAAGAAAATGAGACAGGACTCAGAGCCAACAAAAGAGAGACAGAGAAAACATAGAAATGGCCAAAGTGGCCTGTAGTTTTGTAGCTAAAGCTTACATATGTCTAAAGTTATACACAAGTAAAATCAAACAAATCGCTAAATTTCATCAAAATTCGTTATGTGCAGCACACAAAACTGGTTTAAAATTGGCAAAGTTTGAAATTCTTTTTCATTATGTTTCTTACGTAGAAACAATCTAAGAGAGATATACGTTTTAACCTTTGCTATGAAAGGAAAGGGAAGCTTCAAGGCACAACATTCATGGGATAGAATCATTTAAATATACATGTGAATAAATATATTATTCTCTCTTTTTTTTTCCCAGAGATTGAACCTAATTTGCGAAATCTGAAACAGCATATGTATACTCTGTGATATACAATGAATGTAGGAAATCTCCACTATGAGATGTTTCCCTTATTCTTGGTTTTAAGAATTCCACAATTGGTTATGAGTCACACACATCATGTTATATATTAGTGGCAGGCATAGTTTGAGAGATCATCGATATACCAGATGGCAACTTGAAACTGGCAATGCACATGTTCAAGAAGTGTAAGACATTCATATTGAAATCAGCAAGTCTAGGCAGAAGCATCGTGACTAATTTTTCTTAGGATCTACCCTGTGATTTCTATGACTGATTCTTTATCTCACTTGTTAGCTACAAATCTGCCCAAATCCAGATTTGACTTAATTCCACTCCTTCCTGACTGGCTCCATTAACTTGGGGATTTTGATAGTAGTAGTAGTAGCTCTGCTCAACTCAACCTCAGTTCTGACATGGCTTCTCCTCCAACTTAATTCTGTAGTATGGACCCATCTACCACTTTAGTTTCCACTGTCTTGGCTTTCTTCCTGGGATAATTGACTTTCAAAAGTTGTAAGAGTGTATAGAAAATGAGTTCTGTCCTAGGAGCTGAAAATTCTCTTCTTGATTCTGATAAAAGTTGGTGGGGTAGCCATGGCAAATTAGCTGACTTCTCTATCTTGGATTATTTGTTTTGAAATTGGTTTGCTGAATTATATACTATTAAGGTCTCATAGATATTGATTCTAATTTGATAATACCTGGATTAATGCCATCACTGTATCTATTCCAAGGATAATGAACTATTTGAAATTAAATAAAGACCAAACATAGCAAAAGATATAGTGCAAATGCCAAACAATATTTTAAGAAAATTTGGAAACTTCATGGTTTAGACACTAAAAATTCACAAATATTTCTCATGCATAAGCTGATCTAGTATTTCTCTACAGCACAATTTTACCTTAGAGTTTCTAACCCTTCCAATTTCCAGGTTGTAGAAAATCAGTTTGATTCAGTGAGATGTTAAAATCATACTATCTGCATTTTTTCAGCTTTGAATTTTGAAAACATGTACAGGGAAAATGATTGTTTTTGACGTTATTTGACTTTCTTGATTCAAGCAGGGTGTAATTATACCCCTGATCAAGTTACTGTAGACAGACTGAATCCAAAAAGAGACACCACATATGGAAGCTTTATGGTTAATCACAAACAGATACAACTGGATTTTTCTTACAACACATTGTATTCTTAAGGTTATTTTTATTTTTTTATAATAAGTATAAAAGAAGACTATACATAAACATATTTTTAATATATGAAATACAATAGTTGTCTCTAAAATGTAGTTACTGGGTAAATATAAACACTGCAAAAATAGAGCATTTAAATTGATGGTACAAAAAAATAAGCATGTAGAAATGAAGAGGGTTTTAAAAGGTATGGCCAAGAAGCAAAATGGCTTTTAAATAAAATATAAAAGGTGGAACCTCACATCTCTTTTCCAAATACTTGGTCAAATAAATGAAAAACAAAAGGAAACATGATGGAGAAGTTTGCTTTGGTACCAACAGTAAGAGTGAGAGAGTCCATTACATTTCTATCTAAAAGTTTATTCTTTCTAGGAAATAAAATGTTAATGTTAAATAAACATTTAACATTAAAATGTTAACATTAAACATTTTAATGTTAAAAACACTTTTAAACACTTTAAAAACATTTGATGTGGAAATTATCTCGTTCTTGGGACTCAACCTTTTATTCCTATGTCTGTAAGCAGCATTCATCATATCCCATTGGTAGTAAAGGAAAATGTGAGTAACAGTATTGAATAAAGCCACCCAGCATTCATGGGCAACAGCTTTCAGTGCTAGTTTTAGCATGACTAAAGGCAGCTTGAGGTTTAGATGCTGTAGGCATGTCATTTTACAGGTGTAAATCCAGCATCAATGTGGAGTGTGGCAACATATTGTTAATTTATGAAAATGTATTGTCCTCCTCCTACATTCTTTAGGAATTATGGCAGAGAAAGCTCATCTTCTAAATTTGAAATGGTTCATCTTCGGTGGAAAAAAGTATATGACTGTGTTTGTTAGTGCATCTGTCTTTTCTCTTTCTTGTTTCTTTACCAGTCCTGATGTAAAATGAGACAGAGAAAAAAAATTCCCTTGTTGTTGCAGGCCTATTTTTATTTTAGTGATGTTTTGGAAGGAAATATTTTTTAATTTGAGTTCAGTGCTTTACTTATTACATATTTATTTTTCTTGAAAAGTGAAGTAGTCATAATCAACCAATCACCTTTCATTTAAAAGTAAAAGTGGGGTTTTATGATTTTAGTTGTGCCTTGGTTTGATTAAAAGGTGATCAAAGTCGATTAAGCACATGCTTAAGCCTTCCTAAGCATTTGGGTTGTATTTTATAGGGATATCAAAACTATCAGTGATTAACTATTTTTAAAATAAATTTCATCTTGGTTTTTCATCCTAGATGAAAAACAAAACATATCAACCAGTATTTATTACACACCAGTGCTGTCTTCATCCCTGCTTGGCATGCTAAAGGTATTATCAAGTAATTAAAAATTCAATTCCTGTCTCTAAGAAGTTTACAATCTAGTTGAGAAAAAAAAAAGATGACTGGTAACTCTACTAAACAATTAGAAAGTAATCCAACACTGTTTAGAGTGAGCCCCAAACTATGTGGAATGACAGCCTTCCACATATAGCTACACTGTCAGTTATTGAGTGAAATCAGTCTAAAGTCTATGTAGATGTTACAAAGGCTGGAATTTTACAGATGTAAAACCAACATCGGTTTGGAGTACATATGTTTGTCCTCTAGATTTTTTTAAAGAATAGAAGTCTTTGCAGGTTAGAGTCATCTGGAGAACTGAGTGGTGGAATTAGGGTGGATGGAAGTCTGTCTATCCTACTTTAGCATGAAGAAACTGGTAGGTTTGGGTGTGGAGGAGAGACAGATAGGTATTGTTCTGAGGCAGGGCTGGGGGTTAGGGATAAAATATATGCTAAGTCACAAGATCAGAGCTGTTCTGTACAGACGTTAAAATTATAAAGCAGGTAATATTTAAAGACATCAATATCATCAGATGACACTGGAATAGTGATGATGTATAACCTCCAGACATGAGTGAAATGATAAGAAAGATTGATATCTCCAACTAGATAGACTCCTTGAAGGAAGGGGAAGTTTACTTTTCCAGAATGCATCGTCTTGTGCTCTACCAAATGTTCAATCTCACCCCAAACTTCTCTGATCAGCACAATTTCTGTCTGCTGCTTTTGTTCATGATTTGTCTTTAACTTCAACTCTTAGTTGTACCAGCTACCATCATGGATATTACAAAATACACAGATGAATAATAAATAATTTTTAAAATTGTGAACTAAACTGGGAATTAAACATTTACTTTTTCAAATAGTTTCAATTACATTTCACATCTGAATTTCCCCTCAGAATATGCTGTTCTGTCCTATTTCTAGAAATGCAGCGCTTTCCCCCCTTTGTTAGATTATATATTAATTTTTTACCCTCTCAAAGCATTTGTATGATTGGAAAACAGAGTGGACATAAGGATGTTTAAGAGCTAATTCTGCTCAGAATTATTGTATATTTGATTGACTGGGGAAATGTCTTTCAGTTGACATCTAAGCCAACAAGTTAGCTGAAATAAAATTTTGCTTAATACCTTTGCATCAATAATCTAGGCACAGCCTTATTGACTGAGAAAGTCTGATCAATAGAGTATTACTGGCTGCCCAACTGTAACTTTGCCAGACTTTTTTTTTGCTAATTCTGCTGATGACCTTCTTACCACTGCTTCTCAGGTTCACCTTTTTTTTTTTCCACTTTGAAATTCAATTTGCTCCATTTGCTGTTATTTAACAAATTTACACATCCAATTGATTCTACTCTACTTGCTGTAGTTAGTATATAGGATGCAAAAGATTAAACCTGATGTGGTGAAGCTTTGGAACTGCCAAAGTACTCATGTATTTAGCAAGCATTTTCATATCAAATATAATTGGGGAAAAAGTAACCCAGAGCAATGAATTATGGGACTTGGCAATAAAAAGGAATGTTCCATTTTTTAAGATGATAATGCATTTACAAAGGATCTATAAGTATTAAAGGGGAAAAGAAAAACAAAAGGACACAAACTGTCACAGGATGGTAAAGGAGAGGAGGTAAAAATATCCCTAATGGTAAAGAGGCATATGGAATATATTAGAGCATAATGAACTTTGGAAACAATTGTCAAGAACTGAGATGGGTCTGAGATTATATCCTCCTTTCTTGCTAAGAGGTTAGCCTGCCACAGTATCATGGCTGCTGACACAAGACACAAGAAATAAGACTCCTAGTGACAAAGGACTTCGTTATTCACAGCAATAGTCAGAGCATTAGCATTTGTTCTTGCTCCCCAAGCCCTAATTCTTGAAAAACAGCATGAAGAGGAGCAGGTAACACCTGCAGGGTGCTGTGTTCCAGAAGAGGTGCCCTAATCTTTTAAAACATGCCTGCTTTTTACTCTAGAGGGAGAACTACTGCTATCTTACAGCATCTTCACTGTGCAAACATCTTTTGGAATGTTGTCATTCCAGAACAAAAGTTGTCAGTGCCTGTCCTTACAAAATCTGTAGGAACAGGAGAGCCAATGGAGAATTTTATCCCAACAGTTATCTGCTGTGAACCTCAATTTACAGTTATTGAAGCTATAATAGGTTGGGATCTCATGAACCACACCCCTACCCCCAACTAAATCCTTAATGCCTCGGCTTCTTGATCTATTCTCATCTCCTATGATCTTCTCTTCTATGCTAATTCAGCCATTTATTGTCATGGTTTACCTGGTTGTCACCCAAATCTATTTGACAAAACTGAAATCAAACAACATTCAATCACTGACCCCAACATCTCACCACTCCAACCCTCTTACTCAGTCACTGCACCCAGTTTCTAACCCTTCAGGACCCCCATTTCTTTGACCTGTGTGCTCCATTCCTCTCTATCAGCAGCCAATTGTCTTCAAATTCTTCTCTTTCAGGTTATACTCCATTGTCCACCCCTTCAACTACACTCTTGTTAACATTCTCAATTTCCCTCTCCCATTTTTCTTACTTGACATTTTTCCAAAAAAAATTCAATTTTCAGTAAAATCAACTACCAGCTTTTTTCTCAGATACAACTGGGCTGCCAGGCACCGCTAGTGGAAATTTCACAGGTATACAGATTGATATCAATATAAATTCATGGTCTCCAATGTCAATCTTACTCTCAACAGCTTTTTTTTAAAACTCTTCTCAAATCTGACTTTGTTTGACCTTTACTCATAACAAATGGCATTGCTTTCTCTGCATAGAAAAATATATGTAAGCTACAAGATAAAAATTCTTTGAACTGCTTAACACCAAACCTGCAATATTAACTGTAACACCATCTATTTTTTCCTTTGTTCCTTTATTCAAATGGAAAGTATGCCGCTCCTGTCACCTATGGCCAAGGCTGATTCTGTTATCTGTGCTTGGGTGCTGTGTCAATCCTGCTAATTGTCTTCCAATATCCATTTCCCCTTTCTCTATACTAACCCCAAACTTGTAGCTGTACATGTGGCCATCCAGAATCAAGACTATAATTACCACCTATACCTGCAGTTAAGTATGGCTAAGTGATGAAAGTGAAAGTAATGTATGCAAACTTCCAGGAAGTATCTTTCAAGGGAATAGATGCAACCTTCTACTTACTCTCCCTCTGTCCTGCTGCATAGAGCACTTATAAACATGTTCTAGTTTGCTAGCTTCCAGAATGCAATATACCAGAAACAGAACGGGTTTTAAAAGGGGAAAGTTGCTACTTTACAGTTCTAATGCCAAGAAAACGTCCCAGTTAAAGCAAATCTATAGAAATGTCCAATCTAAGGCATCCAGGGAAAGATACCTTGGTTCAGGAGGGCCAATGAAGTTCAGGGTTCCTCTCTCAGATGGAAGGGCTCATGGCGAACACAGCATCATCTGCTAACTTCTTCCCTCCTGGCTTCCAGTTTCATGAAGCTCCCTGGGACGCGTTTTCCTTCTTCATCTCCAAAGGTCTCTGGCTCGTGGACTCTCAGTTTTGTAGTGCTGCAGCATTCTCTGCTCTCTCAGAATCTCCCATTCTCCAAAATGTTTCCTCTTTTATAGGACTCCAATAAGCCAATCAAGACCCACCTAAACGGGTGGAGACATGTCGTCACCTAATCCAGTTTAACAACCACTCTTGACTAAATCACATCATCCAGGGAGATGATCTAATTGCAGTTTCAAACATACAGTATTGAGTAGGAATTATTCTGCCTTTATGAAATGGGATTTTGATTAAAACATGGCTTTTCTAGGGGGCATACTTCGTTTCAAACCAGCACAAAACACTAGAGCAGCACTGTCTGATAGAAATATCATACAAGCCACATATGATTTTAAATTTCCTATTAGTCACATTAAAAAGAAACAGGTGAGGGTACACGGGTAGTTCAGTGGCTAGAATGCCCGCCTTCCATGTGGGAGACCCAGGTTCTATTCCTGGACCATGCACCACCACCACCACCTCCCCCCCCAAAAAAAGAAACAGGTAAAAATTACTTTGTTTTGCATGGGCAGGTACCGGGAATTGACCCTGGGTCTCCCACTGGCAGGTGAGAACTCTGCCTGCTGAGCCACTGTAGCCCACCGGTGAAATTACTTTTAATAAGATGTTTCCTTGAATCAAGTATGTCCAAATTATAACTCCAATAAATAATTAATGTAAAAATTATTAATGAGGTATTTTTCTTTTTTATACCAAGTTTTCAAATTCTGGTGTATATAACATCTCAATTTGGACTTGCCACATTTAAAATAAACAGTAAGCGCATATGGCAGAGGATACCATCTTGGCAGTACAAAGCTAAAGTTCCACATTGAAGATTTCAGCCATGTTCAATGAAACAACATGCTGGAAGGAAATGAGGTTCCTCACAAAGGAGCACCACACCAAACCTGCACTGCTTCCATGGACTTTTGCATGACAGAAAATTTAACTTTTGTCCTATTTGGGTCAAAGTTTTCTGGCACTTGCAGCTGAACCTCATCCCTCATTGCTTCATCAGTAAAATAGTTCCTTTCTCTGCTATACATTTTACTGCTACATTAATTTGCTCTGGTAGAGGGAAATAAGAGCAAGCTATCAGAGGGAAAGCAATATAGCATGCTAGTTAAGAGCACAGACTCCAGAACCTTGCTACCCAAGCATTTGATTCCCAGCTCTATAACTTACTTGCTGGTGACCTTGGGCAAGATGCTTGACCTCTGTGCCTCAGTTTCCTCCCTTGTTAAATACGGAATATTGGCATCTGTCTCATAAGATTACTATGAACAACAATAAGGTTGTTATGAAGGAGGTTTAAAAAAATTAATATGTATAAAATACTTAGAACAGTATCTGATACATGTAATCACTAGATAAATGTTAGTTAAATATATCCTCATATACAAATCTTCCTTATTGTGTTTAAATTTCAGGGCTTTTTCACCATAAGATACAGTAATAGCAACAAATCCTTCAGCTGCTTGTTGAAAAAAAATCTTTTTTTTTTGTAAATGATTCCTTTACGGCCGAATTAAGAGTTGTTTGTATCCCCATCTCCATTTATCCACCCAGCACTGATGCTTTACCTCAGTCTGGCTCCCATTTTCACCACTCCACTGGAGCTACTCTCACAAAAGGCTCCCATGATCTTTTTATTTCTAAATTCAATGGGTTTATATTATTTCATTCTGCAGCATTGGACAACCAACCATTCCCCATTTTGACACACTGTCTTTTGTTTCTCAACTGAGCTCCTCTATCACAGCCTCATACACCTCAATTTCCCTCTCGGACTTTCTTTTGTTCTCTTTCTCCACATACTCCCTGGATGATCTCATCATCCCAGTGGTGCTCACAGTATCTCAAGTCCATAGAACAGTCCCATGTCCTACATCTGCACTGATATTTCCACTTAGTTGTTCCATGGGGAGCATATTATCTTAATCTCCAAACCTGTTCTTCCTGCTAAAATCCTTATCTCAGGGAATGGCATGAACACCTGTTCAATTTCCCAAGCCAGGAATGGAAAATTGTTCCTGAGTCCCCTCTCTCCCTTTGCTCCACCAAACCAATTAATTGTCATGTCCTCCTAATTCTACCCCTGATATATCTCTGTAGAACGCACTGACTTTTTCACATCCGCACTGCCATCCCTGAGTCTAACCCACCATTATTTCAAACTTGTTTCAATACAATAACTTTCTATATTGGTCCCAATTTTCTTTGATCCATTTTCCACATTGGATTCCACAAACATGACTGTTTATTTCCCTGCTTAAAAACTTCTTTCCTTGCTACGTTAGGAAGAAGTCCAAATTCCTTAACATTTTAAAAGGCCCTGTATCATCTGGCATTTTCTTATTTCTCTAATACCAGACTTGGTATACCCTATTCCCAATCTCCTCATACACCATGCTTTAGACTCACTGAACTTACATGAGCAAATTGTGCACATCATGCTCTCTCATCTTTTGGCTTCTGTAGACACAATGATCCATTCTTCCACTCTCCTTATGACCCCAGCTGTAGAGGATTAATCTGAATTACCAGAACATTCATTGTAACTTCATTTCCCTTGCCCCACTTATTGGTTCAGGGATAAGCACATGACCTAAGTTGGCTAATAAGAATGGATCCTAGATTTTTTGTTTGTGAATTAGAGAAGAAAAAACTACTTCCTTCTCCTTTTCTTGGGATATACAAATGTAAGCCCTAAAACTGACATAGCAATTTTGCTACCATGGGGAAATCCAGCCTCAAAAAAAGATCAAAGCAGTGAAAAGCATAGTGAATGAATTAGAGAGAAATTGAAGTAGAGCCCTGAAAAACTTATATATAAATCCCTGTTCACCTTAGGACGTTTTGATTACTTGGGCTAACGAACTCCAGTTATTGTTAGCCTATTTATGTTGGGTTATTTACAAACAAATCCCAACCAAAACAGGAATTTTGTTTGTTAGTTGCTCTACCTGGAATGTGTCTTCTGTTTCTTCACTTAATTAATTTCTATTCATTCTGTAATGGTCTCAGTGTAGACACTATTTGTGCCCCTCCATGTATCTTCACAGAATCCTGAACCACCTCTATCATTGCCCTCACCTCATTAATTTATATTTGCTTATTTGTCCCTATCCCTTATAAGAATAAAAGCACTGTAAGTCTAGACTGCATGCTTGTTATTTTACTAGCATTTAACACTCTTCTCGGCACATAGTAGGTGTTTCATTAATTTCTGTTGAATTCATTACAGCTAATGTTTGCAGAACACTTTCCATATGTCAGACATTGTACTAAGATCTTTACATATTTATCTTGTTCAGTGATTACAGCACTCCTATGATGTATCTACTATCTCAAATTATTTTATAGATGAAGAAATTGAGAATTGGAGAGGTTAAAAAACTTACCTATTTTCACACATGTGGGCAGTGTTGGTGACGTACTATGAAGCCAGGTAGTTTGTCTCCAGAATGCATGCACTTAGCCATTACATTTTCCTGTCTCTGTAAGAATAAATAGTCATATTTAGAATTCTGGTCATCTTGCTCCTGCCAATGTTTTTCAAGTATGTCACTACTGAAAAACATACTGTAACCCTCTTCGCCCCAAAGCCCACTTTGCCAGATCAAGACCATGGAGCAGGGTAAAGTTTCTGCTTAATGAGGAATGAAGGGAAAAATAAAAAAGAAAACAACTGCAATTAAATTCTCTACTTTCAGTAAAATATTCCACCTTGTGTATCATGTGATTACATGTAATCTTAGTTTCATAGTGTTCTATTTTAGTGTGTTCCTTCATAATTCTCTTCCAAAGAAATTTTAGAACTAACTCTAGCTAAGTTGTTTTCAGAAGGAAATTTTTACTACTGTGAAATTTCAGAATATTGAACTGGTACTTCCAGCTGCAAAGCTGGGAATACAAGATGGACAGCATTATGACTGCATAGCATTCCTCACATAACTCAGTGTTTATTTGTGGAAACTAATGCCCCAGAATATTCTTGTGGGATTTGAAATCTCTCTTTTGCTCTTTTTCCTTTGTTGGCGATTCATAAATGTCCATTATTCAACTATGATAATCTAAAGTAGGATATATTTTGCTAGTGGAAAAAAATAAGAATGGTTCATAACTTCACTCAATTTCTCTAGTTAACCCATTAATAATTGTTTTAGGGAAGTGTTTTTGAGTACTCATAGAATGTTGGGCTTTTACAAAACACTGCAAGAAGCAAGCTATTTGCCTATTCAACATGGATAGCCTCTAATGCAAACACCCTGGTCTTTTCAGACAAGTATTTGACCAATTATTCTAGGTGAAGCCCACATTTTTAGTTGATTTAGTCTTTAAGATGTTTTAAATTGGCTTTTTCTTATTGTATAAGTATAAATGTGTGGTGTAGAAACATTAGAAGAGCACACAAATAAAAAGAAGAAAAGAAAAATAATGCATGATTCTAATAGTCAGGGTTAACCACTCTAATCACATTGTGACTGTCATTCCAGACTTCTCTTATGCATAAAAATATTCACATACTTGAGTTTTTTTCCTCATTTAAATACTTCTGGGAAAACATATAGCCTTCATCCAGTTTGGTTAACTGCTTGTTTTTATTCAGCAATATCTGTTGTGCCACTTATGTGGGATGTAAGGATACATTTAGAGGATGAACCATGGCAAACAGAGCTCAGAATAAGAACTAACTGACTTTATCTTGCCTTAGTAGAGGAACCAGAGAAGTATGATGTGTTCTGATTTAGAACAAATCTTGACTCTAATAAGCCTAGCAAACTCATTCAAGCTCTCTAAGCAAAGCTGAGAGAATATTTTGGATAATTACCAAAAAAGTTTATGGTTTTTGAAAGCTAAATGTATAACTGAAGAAATGTATAACTGAAAAAACAACAGGAGCCTGAGGGCTTATGTAGCTTAGAATAGTTACACTGATCAATTGCACCAGATTCATTCAATAATCCAGGTAACTCTGCATAGACTCTAAATCAAAACCATCAAATAACCATAGAAAATTTTAGAACAAGGGCATCAATTTTGACATACACAATTAAGGAACTCAACGTTTATATTTTATTCACATGCTTGGCATGAAGAAGCCACAGACCTATTGGGTCCTATGAAAACTAAACCTCTCATAGCATAGACAATGTTTCATATCATGTTTCAAAGGATTTAAAAATAGTCAATGTGTGAAGGGCATTTGGAGATTTAAGCTTTCCCTGCTGCATGGTTCACTGCTAATATATCTGGGCTATATCTATATTGGCACAAACATAACCGGTGAAATAATGTTTCAAAGATGACATTTTTAATGTGTGAGAGGAAAGTGTGACCTAATGTTAATTACAGATGTCAATTATATTTGTGTTGTTTGGGGAACATTATGTCACGGGCCGTGTATTAAAGGATGGGCAGCCATAATTTGAAATCATGTTGGAAGTCACTATCTGTAATGGAAAGGAACAGTCCCTGCCATCTACTAATCTCCCAGGGATATCAGAGAGCTTAGCGGCCCTGGAAATAAATTCTATCATTAGAAAAAATGCATGAAGAAGTGGTGATGACTTAAGCTAGAAAAAAATTAAAAGTTACGATGATTTTATGGTTATCTTCTAGCTTAAGGAGGATGATCATAAAGAAGATGGTGACCAGCTGTTGTTCAGGGCTACAGCAGGAAAGGGCTTAACTTGCAAGACAAATTTAAGTTGACATAATGTAAGAACTTCTTGACAGCAATGAATTTTAATCACTTAAAATAGGCTCCTAAGGACAGCTAGGGGAAATGTCTTCCTTGAAAATCTTTAACATTATGATTATGATAAGCATTCCAATTGGCTGCTGGGATTTGAGAAAGATTCTATCTAGAAGGAAAGGGCTGATTTTAATCAGGACCGCTAAATGTATCCAAAACTTGCTCTGCTCTCTGCCTTTTGCTATTGTCTCAGTCATTTCAAAGGGTTCCACGCAAATGACTGATAGATGTCTTAATTCATTCAATAGTTTTGAGTTTCTACTCCTTGCTCCAAGATGAGGGTAGTTTGCATTGATTTGTTTACTCAAAATGTACACATATAGCAGTTCTTTGAAGGGTCTTGTGTTTATAGAAGGCTTTTTGCTAAATATTATTTTTGGCCTGTGTTATCAAATAACAGATATTATGTATAATACAGGTATCACAACAATATAAGCTGTCAAGGGTTATGAAGATGCTAATGGTTAAGGACACAGAATGTATTTCTTCCAGCAGTGTGGGGTAACAGGTACTGTTGGATCTTCTAGAATTTCAAGAAAACTTAATAAAAAAAAGAGGTAAATCATTCTGGTGAATTTTCTTCTGTTATAGCTTAAAAGTATATGTTTGTTCCTAGATTTGTTTGTTTTTAAAGAAAACCTTCTTTCACATGGTCAGGTTTCAATGACCCCCCCCCCTTATCATAACCCCCACTTATCATAAAAGTTATTCTGATCACTGTGTCTAGTTAGTAAAATGAGAAATCACTAGGAACAGCCTAAAGGGCTATTGAATTCACTGAGAGATAAATGTTGACATCTTTGAACTGAATCTAGGCATTGGTTGATTCTTTCTTAAAATAAATTATCCTTTGGAGAAACCAGGAAACTACCCCCTCCAATATTCTGTGTGTATGCGTAATGTATTTTCTTAAAGAGAATAATTAACAAACCGGTAGCCATTGCTAGCGTGACAGTCTCAATAGATAAACTAATTGAAGGAATGAGTTTCAACATCGAGAAATGACAGATACTGAATGTTGGTTAAAAAAAAAGCAAGTGGGACTTCTTAAAAAGGGAAAAGGAGATTACACAAATTAAACTAATTCGATTTGAAAGGGAGTCTATACCATTCAGTATTTCAAGATTCCTTCTGAAAGCAGTGAGGCTCTCTGACTCCCTATTTCTTTATATCAGGAAGTCAATTCTTTCAGGCCTATTCAGCCTCATCAAACTGGGTCTCCCACTGAGAAGCATCATTAAGATGGCAGCTCTCCCAATCTTCCACCTGAGAAACAGCCACTGAATTCACAGATTCTCATCCCCCACTGCACTCCCTCATATCCCACCGATTTCAAAGAGCACTGTGTATATCGAAGACAAATGCAAGAAGGCAGAGAGGGATATCAGGGTCCTTATATTCCTAAGAGCAAACAGGGTTGTACAAAGAGGATCAATGCTTTTCTACGTATTTATTTAATCAGGTGAATTCTACATACATCTAGTATTGTATCTTTGAAGAAAGAACACTTTGATTCATTTTATTCATTTTATTTATTTATACATTTATCTGTACAAAGAAAGATAAGCATATATCCTTTTAAAATGATATTTTCCATATTAGTACAATATCAAATTTTTCCCCTGCCTGATAGTATTTGTGTTACACAAGTCTCATTTAAATACCTCACAATTAATTTAATTCCAATAGGGGGATATGATGCACACAAAGTATTCATTCTTAGATAATTTTGCTTCACTTTATGCAACAGGTGTATTACTGAAAATTTCAATAATGATTACATTTTTATTATCCCAAAATTCAGATCACTTTGTCCTAAATGACCAGAATGAGCTGGCTATTTCAAGGAAATTAAGATGAAATCTTTCTTAAAATGAAGTGTCCTCTGAGGACATAAGGAAACTGCCCTGTGCAATATTCTATGTATATACTTTTCATATTTTCTCAAAGTGGTATAAATGTATGTATAACACAAACAGTTTTTATAACATTGATATGGCTCTAGTCAGGCATTGATTTTATAGATATCTACTTGATTTTAATAATTTGTGATCCATCTTAATCTCAATATGCTTGTCCTTTATTCCCACATTTAGATCATATTGCATAAGATGCCCATCTGTCGATAGGTCCTAAGGGGTATTTTACTTTTATTTGCTTATGTATTTCTCTTACTGGTCAGTACATAAATACACTTTTGACACTCGCATTTAAAATCCAGATGGTGTATATAACATTGTTAATACAACACTTTATTTAGCTAAGGATTTAAACTAGTAAAATTAATTTCATCTATCAGCATTACTAATTTAAGAAGAAAAAACAAATTTTGTGCCTTTCTAAACATGTCTAATGTTCTCATATTGGGCATCAAATGCATTTGTCTTTTGTTCAGTTTCAGTGTCTTTTTAAATCAAATTGATTTAAACATGTTTAGACATTATAATGCATAGCTTTTAAATAAAATGCAGATAGGTTTTACTTCACTTGGCTAAAATGAAGTACATAATGAATATGTTTCACAAGCTATTCAAATGCAGAAAACCTTTATGTGTTTGCACTCACGGCTCCCTCTATCTGCAGAACTCTTTGTCTTACAACATTCAAGTCAGCTCAAATGCTACCTCCTCTGAGATGCCTTCCCTGACCACAAACTGAAATTATATTTTGTATTAAAGTTATTGTCTTTTCCCAAAAGAGATGTAAGCTCCTCAAAAGTGGGAGTCAGGGGCGGTGAGATGGTGGCTCAGTGGCAGAATTCTCGCCTGCCATGCCAGAGACCCGGGTTTAATTCCCGTTGACAGCCTATGCACAAAAAAAGAAAAAGTGGGAGTCAGGAGAGGCATTCAGTTTTATTCACTGCTACACCCCCAATTCCAAAGAACAGGGCCTAGCACATATCTGATAAGTTTTAATTCAGTAAGTGAATGAATGGCAGAGAAGCAAAATAAATGCAATTCAGAGAGGTTTAGAAAGAACGAGTGAGATGTAAGCTTAAGGACTTCATAAATTTGAAACTGAATAACCAATCTCATGTACGTGCCTCTGTGTAATAATCTAAGTTCTAAGGGTATAAAAAGGACAAGTTACTTAGGGTAGATATTCAGGAGTCCTCACACTGCCCATGTGCTGTCACACGGTTCCAAGTTCAACAGTCATCAAAAAGTCACTTATTGTCTCCAAACCAGCAGATGCCAGGTTCTGAAGCCTGAAAGGCAAAGTATATATTCCCAGGCAAGGGTAGTCACATGTAATACTGGTCCTGATCATCTTTAATTGTCTTGAAGTTTACAGATGTCAATGATTCACTGATGTCAGAGAATTCTTTTCACAATCGAAATGGTTCTTTAAACTTCATCCAAAGATCTCTGGATATTGATGAATTTAAACTTCGAATAAAGATGAGGAGCTTTGGATGAGTATCAGAAATGTTTTTTAGCTAAAAAATAGATTACACCTGGCTAACCCTCTGTAACGTCTCATTGAAATAAATAATCCTTACAGCAAAAATCTTTCTAACCATTAGAATTGTCTAAACATGAGATAACCTTCCCAGCATGATAGTTTCCCATTTTCAAATTGTGTAATCATAATTTTAATCATTATCTATTTGAGATATCATAGAAGCAAGTGTTAAATTAGTTCAAAAGATGATTAGTATGCCCTGTGATACTCTAATTCTTTAGGACATTTATAAATATTGTGCCTAATATAAAATGTCTGTCATTAAATAAGTTTGGCAAATATATTTTTTCAAATCAAATCATACTATGGGATGCCTGAGAGCTATTAATATGTTAATATGCATTGTTTGGCTCCCAGATGACAGTATACTACAAGCAATGAGTTTCCAGATTTACTTATCACGGAATTTAGTTTTAGGAGAGCATCTAAATAGAGTGGTATTCCAAAGGCCATCCCTTGATGAACTCTAACTCCAACATTCTGTTATTAGGTGTCCCTCAATGTCTGCTCCTTGAATTCAAAGAGCGGAGTAGATCTAAATATTTTCTTTTAAACTCATTCAACAAAGTTGCGTTTTGTCATGAGACAGTTGGTTTACTTTTATGTCATTTTACCTGCAAAAAGTACAGATATTTAGGCTATTATGCCATAGTGCTGAATAATTTATGTTAAATATCTGCCTTATAATCTGAATCCAACAGTTGGATCACTTTTTTTTAATTAAAGATGGCCATTTTACCAATTTGTAACCTTAAATTTGATAACAAGAAAATCTCAATTTTTATTACTTTAAGTATATCGGTTAAAGTTAGTAAAAGTTTTATGTGTAATTATTTCAACAACATATACATTATTGAAACATTTCATTTTATGTCACAATTGAAACCTAGAAAAATAAATCTCACTGCAAAGTTTCTCTGCATAGATCAGAAATGAAATATGTAATTTTATTAAAATCTATAAAATGAATAGTACTTCAAATAAAAACATTTTAACGTCAAATCGTTAATTAAAATAGAAAAAATAATAATAAAGCTCTCATGAGACAGAGCATGAAAAATAAATCACCAGCATTAGAGAGCACACACTCTAATGCATTTCTGTGTGTCACAATTCAATCTTGAGAAAATGCTAAGTACAACCTAATTCATTTGAGGAAAAAGTACTGAAAATGTGTGATAAATGACAAATTTGCATCTTGGGAGTAAATACAGATAGTGCAATCATGTCATCATTAGCTTGTAAAAGTATGTATAGTAGAAATAACAAATACAATGATGATAATTAATGATAATGATGATGAATAAATAAAAATGCAGAAATTAGATAAGCAGAGAAAAATGGTTTTAAGAACCGAAATTCTACTTAAAAACAATTTTTTAATGAATGGGTAAAAATCCATCATAAACAAGTTCCTTTTCTTTAATATTTGCCCATTGCTATGTAAGGCAGTATTACACTTGATGGCCAGGCCACATCCAATTGTAGCAATGTAACACTGAGCAATAATATAAATTTCAATATATTCAACCCTCAACTTAAGTATTGAGGGGCCTCCCCAAATCACCAACTCCGTTTAACACTTTCAAATGAACAATAAGTCATTTGGCAGTGTGATGGTTTGTCTTTTCTTTTGCTTTGATCAGATGGTCAACAGAATGCTAGTAGAGCAATTTGCAGTCTCTAGGAGTCAGTGAGAACAATTAGAAATTACACTAAAAGTATTTTTTAAACATAGTTATATCTTCACCCTAACCAAAGGAGTTAGGTCCTTAATTGAAATTGTTAAATACAATGTTAGTGCACTTCTGGTTAAAGTTTTCTCAGCATTTCTATTTAAATAGCCTTGTTTTAAAGAATAAAGAATTATGCTTCCATCAAATAATGGAAATTTAAACTTGAGATACTCAAAGAAGATGTTTTTGAGAAGTTATAAATTTTCATCAAATCAAGAACTTTTAACCAAAGGAAGTTCAAAGGTACACTTAAAAATGGATTAATAGAAAATATGCTAATCTTTCCATTATTTGAGAAAAATTCCCACTGACAATTCTCCAACTTAGACAGAGTAGATATTGCAAAGTATATGATAATTTGTTCATATTTGCCACAGAACTTTTTAAAGAAATGGATGGAGGAAGAGAAATATGTGATTGAGTCTTACCCCTATGTGGAGCAGGACCAACAAGACAGGAAAAGCCAAATGACAGCTAACAATCTTCTCCTGGATTATATCTGGAGTAATAAATGAATTTCAGTAATAAACACAAATACATAAGCTTTCTTTCTTTTCCTGTAAGTGACGCTAACATTTATTTCAGGTCCTCAACAAGCTAACAGGCAAAAAGTTTCATTATTGCTCTTTTGTTTTTCTTTATGTCCCTCCAGCCCCACCCAATCATCAGATTTCATGCACTGCTCCGTAGTCCTGTGTGGTGCTAAGCTGTTAAGGGGAACGGTGGACATTCTGGTCATTTTCAATCGCTGTTAAAATACCCACTGTCTTGATTCCTGGCCCATGCACCAAAAAACAAACAAACAAATAAAAATAAAAGACCCACTGTCCCAATCTGCCTGACTCCTTCCAGTTTAGCAGTCATCTGCTTCAATCCTGAATAGAAGTCTGGTCCAGTTATGACCTAGGGTTGGTGGAAGAAGTTAGGAAGAAGCTGAAAAAGTAAAGGGAAGAAAAAGGTAAAGGGAAGATTGGCTGATTTTCTTTCTCTAACAAAAGCATCAACAAAGCTAAATGGCCTTGAGTTAGCTCCAGACATTAGTAAAGAGCTAGTGAGACCAAAGACCTTTCTAAAGAATTCAAGTTATTTCTAAGCACCTAGGCTGGATGTCTGGCCCAAATCATAACAAGCATGGAGTAGACCCAACTCATTATCTCTTTCTGTATTTTCTTTAGAGTCAACCTAGGGCCAGAAATCCCAGGCACCATTGCTGAATTGGCAATGTTGAATGATTATAAAATATTCAAGAAAGAATGAAAACCACTCTCAAAATTGGGCATGTATAGATAGAGGCGAGCACAGGCTCCTATAATTCAGTCCTCACTCAATTTAACTATAGTTGAGTAGGGATGATCTGAAGTTGATTCTCAACCCCCTAACAGTAAAAATGGAAGACTGCTTATCACTGGCCTGTTTATTTCTGCATCAAAGTATTTCCTTCAAGTTAAACGTGATAATAAAACAACTACAACCTGAATCAGATTGATCTTATAAAGATAACTACCAATTTACAGTAAATATAAAGGATATGTTAAAAGAAATATGTTAAAAACAGCACAGGGATATAGTCAGCAAAATACAGAGTGTAAATCTATAAGGCAAAGAAATTGAAAGAAAAGAGAGAAAAAGGAAATTTCTAGATTAAAAGAAATTTAAGAGATATAGAAACCCCAAATGCAGTTTGTTTTTATCTTGATCTGAACAAACCAATCATAAAACATACTTATGGGACAATCAGGGAAAATTAAGGAGGATATTAGATGACATCAAGAATGATTTTCAAATTTTAAGGTATGATAATGCTACTTTAATTATATATTTTAAAAGGTTCTGATTTTTTAGGGATACATACTGAAGTTTATGGATTTAATGATATGATCTGTGATTTGCTTTAGAATAATTTTTTGGTATTTATAGGTGGAATAAGGTTGACCATATGAAGTCAATTATGGATAACAGATTGAAAGTATGTGTGTTCAATATGTTCTTCTTTCCACTTTTGGTATGTTTAAACTTCTTTTAGCACAATTTTTAAGTAAGTAAATGATGGTGATGATGGCAAGGGTATGTGTGTATGTATATGTGTGTGCACATGCATGTGTTTGGGTTTTCATACTAAATTGTGGTGACCAACATCTAAACTGAGAATTGTCCCTTCTCTTTTGTAAGTGAACTAATTAGTTTCTACAGCAGGTTTATTTTACATGCCAGATTACATCTACATTAGAGAAACAAATGCTAAGTACCCTGCAGCTGAGCATTCGTTCATACACATGAAGCAAAGAAGAGGGAGGATGACCCAAGTACATGACCAAATACTTGTAATAGTAGGTAAAGTTGATGTTTAAAATAGGAATGATTTAAAAAACCCTCTATCAAACATCACATTGAAATATGAAATGCTGAAAAGAAAATTGGATATTCACTGTCACAACTTCAATTCAACATCGTACTACTGGAAGACCTAGTTAGTGTGATAAGGCAAGAAAAATAAATTTACAATAAGAGAATTGGAAAGGAAGAATTCTAAATCTTATTAATTATAGATTAAATATTTGTGGATAAAATCCAAAAGAATAAATATATATTGATAAATAAATTGATTCAAGTCACTGTATACAAAGCCACTATACAAAGATCAATTCCATTTTTATATATTAGCCACAAATGCTTAGAAAACAAAATTTATATAATGATATAGTTTAAAATAGCATCCAAAACATCAAATTCTTATGAATAAATTTAAGGAAAGATTTATACTAGCACTATACTGAAAATCAGAAAATATTGAATACAAAATAAAAAATTAAAAATAATAGCAGGAAATACCATGTTCATGGATTGGCATAAAATATTTTTAAAAATATCAATGTTCTCCAAATTTACCTATTCAATATAACCTTAATCAAAATTTCAAAGGCCTTTTTAAAATTGACAATTCAATTAAAAAATGTGTATGAAAATGCAAAGGGCCAAGAATATTGAAAACAATTTTGAAGAAGTACAGTATTCAAAGACATTAACTAATAGCTATAAAGTTATAATATAAGCTATAGCAATTAAAACAGTAAGTACTAGTACAAAGATAAACAAAAAGGCCATTGAAACAAAGTAAAAAATACTGGAATAGCTCTACAGCTATATGGTCACTTGATTTGTAACAAAATTAGAATTGTAGTGAAAAAAATTGTAAACTTTTTAATAAATGGTGCTGTATCAATTAAATATGCATGTGGATAAAAGTGAATCATAGCCTTTTAATTCATACACACTCAAAAATCCATTCCAAATATTTTGTAGACCTAATGTGAAATGTAAGAAAATAAACTTCTTAGAAGAAAGTAATGAGAATGTTTTCAGGACCATTAGTAAATAAGACAGCAAAACACTAAAAATAAAGAAAAAATTGATTAATTGGACCATGTTAAATCAAGAATTTATTCTTTATGAATAGAAACAATTGAGAGTAAAAACGGCAAAATGATGGACGGATGATAGATAGAAAGTTAAAGATAGAGATGCAGATGTGGATAGGTCTGGCAAAGTATTTGGATGCAGAATAGAATGTATAAAAACCTACAAATCAATGAGAAATAAATCAAACCAACCAAAAAAAAGGAAAACTATGTCGATTAGCCACTTATCAAAAGAGAAAAACCAGAAGATCACTAAACATATGAAATAGTGCTCAGCCATATTATAGTCAATAGGGATTAGCAATCACAACCACAATAGGTTGCCATGCCACACCTACCAGAGTAACTAGAATGAAAAGACCATTAACATCAAGGATTTAGGAGGATGCAGAGCAAGTAGAATCCTCATATGCTACTGTTGGGAGTACAACAGCAATCTTTGTAACTTTGGTACAACCTTTTTTTTTTTTTTTTAATTAACGGAAAGAAAGAAAAAAAAAAGAAATTAACACAACATTTAGAAATCATACCGTTCTACATATGCACTCAGTAATTCTTAACTTCATCACATAGATGCATGATCATCATTTCTTAGTACACTTGCATCGGTTTAGAGGAACTAGCAACACAACAGAAAAAGATATAAAATGTTAATATAGAGAAAAGAAATAAAAGTAGTAATAATAGTAAAAAAACAAAAAAAACCCTATAGCTCAGATACAGTTTCATTCAGTGTTTTAACATGATTACTTTACAATTAGGTGTTATTGTGCTGTCCATTTTTGAGTTTTTGTATCTAGTCCTGTTGCACAGTCTGTATCCCTTCTGCTCCAATTATCCATTATCTTACCCTGTTTCTAACTCCTGCTGGACTCTGTTGCCAATGACATATTTCAAGTTTATTCTCGAATGTCCGTTCACATCAGTGGGACCATACAATATTTGCCGTTTAGCTTTTGGCTGGACTCACTCAGCATAATATTCTCTAGGTCCATCCATGTTATTACATGGTTCATAAGTTTATCTTGTCTTAAAGCTGCATAATATTCCATCGTATGTATAGACCACAGTTTATTTAGCCATTCTTCTGTTGATGGACATTTTGGCTGTTTCCATCTCTTTGCAATTGTAAATAATGCTGCTATAAACATTGGTGTACAAATGTCCGTTTGTGTCTTTGCCCTTAAGTCCTTTGAGCAGATACCTAGCAATGGTATTGCTGGGTTGTATGGCAATTCTATATTCAGCTTTTTGAGGAACCGCCAAACTGCCTTCCACAGTGGTTACACCCTTTGACATTCCCACCAACAGTAGATAAGTGTGCCTCTTTCTCCGCATCCTCTCCAGCACTTGTCATTTTCTGTTTTGTTGATAATGGCCATTCTGGCAGGTGTGAGATGATATCTCATTGTGGTTTTGATTTTCATTTCTCTAATGGCCAGGGACATTGAGCATCTCTTCATGTGCCTCTTGACCATCCGTATTTCCTCTTCTGGTAGGTGTCTGTTCAAGTCTTTTTCCCATTTTGTAACTGGGTTGGCTGTCTTTTTGTTGTTGAGTTGAACAATCTCTTTATATATTCTGGATACTAGACCTTTATCTGATATGTCATTTCCAAATATTATCTCCCATTGTGTAGGCTGTCTTTCTACTTTCTTGATGAAGTTCTTTGATGCACAAAAGTGTTTAATTTTGAGGAGCTCCCATTTATTTCTTTCTTTCTTCAGTGCTCTTGCTTTAGGTTTAAGGTCCATAAAACCACCTCCAGTTGTAAGGTTCATAAGATATCTCCCTACATTTTCCTCTAACTGTTTTATGGTCTTAGACCTAATGTTTAGATCTTTGATCCATGTTGAGTTAACTTTTATATAGGGTGTGAGATACGGGTCCTCTTTTATTCTTTTGCATATGGATATCCAGTTCTCTAGGCACCATTTATTGAAGAGACTGTTCTGTCCCAGGTGAATTGGCTTGACTGCCTTATCAAAGATCAAATGTCCATAGATGAGACGGTCTATATCTGAGCACTCTATTCGATTCCATTGGTCGATATATCTATCTTTATGCCAATACCATGCTGTTTTGACCACTGTGGCTTCGTAATATGCCTTAAAGTCCGGCAGCTTGAGACCTCCAGCTTCGTTTTTTTTCCTCAAGATACTTTTAGCAATTCGGGGCACCCTACCCTTCCAGATAAATTTGCTTATTGGTTTTTCTATTTCCGAAAAATAAGTTGTTGGGATTTTGATTGGTATTGCATTGAATCTGTAAATCAATTTAGGTAGGATTGACATCTTAACTATATTTAGTCTTCCAATCCATGAACACAGTATGCCCTTCCATCTATTTAGGTCTTCTGTGATTTCTTTTAACAGTTTTTGTAGTTTTCTTTATATAGGTTTTTGTCTCTTTGGTTAAATTTATTCCTAGGTATTTTATTCTTTTAGTTGCGATTGTAAATGGGATTCATTTCTTGATTTCCCCCTCAGCTTGTTCATTACTAGTGTATAGAAAATCAATTAATGTAATACACCACATCAACAAATCAAAGCAGAAAAATCACATGATCATCTCAATTGATGCAGAGAAGGCATTTGACAAGATTCAACATCCTTTCCTGTTGAAAACACTTCAAAAGATAGGAATACAAGGGAATTTCCTTAAAATGATAGAGGGAATATATGAAAAACCCACAGCTAATATCATCCTCAATGGGGAAAAATTGAAAACTTTCCCCCTAAGATCAGGAACAAGACAAGGATGTCCACTATCACCACTATTATTCAACATTGTGTTGGAAGTTCTAGCCAAAGCAATTAGACAAGAAAAAGAAATACAAGGCATCAAAATTGGAAAGGAAGAAGTAAAACTATCACTGTTTGCAGACGATATGATACTATACATCGAAAACCTGGAAAAATCCACAACAAAACTACTAGAGCTAATAAATGAGTACAGCAAAGTAGCAGGCTACAAGATCAACATTCAAAAATCTGTAGCTTTTCGGTACAACCTTTTTTGAAAGCAGTTTGGAAGCATCTATTAAAGCAAAGCATATGCATCATCTATGACCTATCAGTTCATCTCTATGGCCATGTGCCCAAAAAGCATGTCAAGAATAGTTCGCAGCAGGACTATTCATAATGGGGCAACGACTTAAAAGTGGATCCACAGCAGAATGGATTGATAAATGGTGGTACATTCAAACAGTGAAACACCATGGAGCAATGAAAATGAATATCTCACAAATTTAATGTTGAGTAAAAAAGCCAGATCCTAAAAAGGTACATACAAAATGATTCCATCTATATAAATGAGTTTCAATATCAGCATAGCTAATTATGTTGTTAGAAGCTATGACAGTATTCGTCTTGGAGAAGTATAGTGACAGGTGTCTCTGGGTGCAGGTAATGATTTTTTCTTGATCTCCTTTATTTAAAAAAAAAAAATCTATCCAGAAGTGTAATTGCTATTAGTGCATATTTCTCTTATGTATATTCTACTCGAATTAAAAAGTTCGTGCTTTATAACAGAAATAATGTTTTCGCAAGGGAGTCACTACACTTCACCCTGTAAGTAGCAATCATTATTAACTCTTCAAATATTAAACCTATATTTGAGACATGATAAAAGAGCTCTGTAATTGAGGAAATCCTGGATCATTTCAGTCACAAAGCTCTGCAGCTAGTGTCATGAAATACTTAGAAATACCTTCATAATTTTACTAAAAGCATATATACATATATCGTCAGCAGTAACTAATAGGTGAGTGGAGTCACCTATGGTAATTTTTTATTTGGGAATTTATTTTTCAGGTTAGAAAATAATGGGGAAAAATTTTTTTTTCTTTCTACATCATTATTTTCCTTTATTCACTCTATCAAATTCATACTTGTTTACTTCATTTTTCCCCCTGAGACAATTATGCATCTCCTCGAGACATTGACTATAACCTTTGATCCGAACAGAAATTGTGAGAACGCATTCACAAGAAGCAAAAAGGTTTCCCGGGCAAAAACATATTTTTGTGGCTAGACCAAACCTTGTGCTGGCATACTGCAATCAGTGTTTGGTCTTTCATGGTGCTTGAAGTAAAGCCCCGCATTTATAGAGCTCTGAATTGCCCTTACAAGTAGCTGCTCTGGTAGGGTTTGTCCTGTCCATCAATCAGTTTCATCTCTGATCAGAAAGCAGACATAGGAATTTAGATCAGGATAGAGTACCGATTCCAAAACTTCCTAAATATTACTGATCCTTCCATTTATAGCATAAGTATTCTGGATATTATATGGTCACTGATTTCACTATGCCTCCCCTTCAGAGTAGTGCAGGTTGTTATTTAAATGTATCTTATTTCTGTGTAACTTTGCTTTATTTAGCAATAAGCATAGAATCCTACAGATACGGGGGAAAAAATAAACTGTAAATACTACACAAAGACAAGGTGTAATTATAGCATTATTATTTAGAAAGTATCTGTTCGACAATCTTTTTTCCACTGAGCAATGAAGGCAAAACGTTTACCCTCTAGATAATCAATTTCCATTTGCAGTGGCTTTTGTTAATAAGCCAGGATCTATATATTTTTTCCTGGAAGCAGTGAATAAAATAAAATACTTCATGCCATACATGAAAATCAACCAGATAACTCTCTCAGTACGTGTGTCTTGCTTTTTTTTCTTTTCTTTTTTTTGCTTCCAGGCATTTAAAGATCAAAATAGGAGAAGTGACTATTACATACATATCCTAATTTATCTCATTTAGGCATTGTTGGTAGAATTAATACTTTACAAAGACGATTTTGTCTGTTTCTTTAGGTTTTCCCAAACACAAAGCCATAGTAAAATGTGGGAAACCCTAAACCGTAAAGAAACATATAAGTAGTGTTTGTTTCTTCCAGTAAGTAGGTGGGTTTGATTTCCCAGAGGGCAGGTGGTAAGAGCTGGGAGGAAGTAAGGCAAGACTTTGTGGGAATTATCTGAGCCTTAAAGAAATTTAGAAGGTTTGGAAGTTAAATAAGGTTCAAGTTGGTCCTTATTATGAATGTCTAAACTGTTTTGCCCTTTCCTGGTGAAGCGCCACAAAGGCAGGTGTGACTAGACTGTGGAATGGGCTTTGCTCGCACAGCAAGCTTCAGCCAAATGGCAAGTTTCTATAAACGTATATGGCAGCAGGCCATTTTGTGGGAAAGTTTTCCATATAAACCTGATGAGCTGATCCCAAGAAAAGAATTCCTAAATTGTATTTGAGTCATGAGTAATTTTTAATTATCTTCAACTACACAGAGGCATTTTTTTTTTCATTTTCTCATTAGTAAAAATTTGAGCTATGTGTACTTAAAGTGAAGGTATTTTGCTTTAATAGAAGTGAAAACCTTTGAAATATTAGTAGATATGTCTGAATAAGAAAATGTAAAATGTAACTAGAAAAGCATCTAAATAAAGAAGGCATAATGAAAAATTGAGTGTGCATTTTTCATAAGGGCTTGTCACAGAAATGATTATGCAAACACTAAGGTTCAAATTTTCCTGTAAAAAAAACAAGAAAAGCAAAAATTAATGTTTATATTAATGGTTAAAATGAATCACTCTTACTGGGGTTTCCTTGTTAATGAACATATGCTTATTTAGAAAACATAGATAAAACTACAGTAATGATAATTAGCATATATTGAACAACTTTTATGGGTGCTTTTTGTCACTGCAGTAAATCTCATGGCAACCCTATGAGGTAGCTATTATAATTATTCAACATTTTATAGATAAGGAAACTGATTTCCCTGAGGTTGACACTTGTCCAGGTCACACACTAGTCGGTGGCAGAGCTGGAATTCAAGTCCAGATCTCTTTGGCTCATAGCAAATTCTATTAAAGAGTAGAAAAAGAAAATGAAAATCACCTACAATACCACCATCCATATATATAAAATCCAGACACAACATAGGATCTCTTCCACATTCAGTAGTGATAAATGGAAAGTATTCTTTTAATTTAAAATTAAATTTTCTTATGAGTTACTCTGGTTACCAAGTATGAAGATGCCACTGGGAAGTGTTATTTAGAAAAACTTGATCAAATCAATTTCTTCTAACTCCTGACTGAAAAACCTGTATTAATTAGGAACCAAAGAGCAGCTGTTGGAGGTGAGATTGCCACTGTTTTTTCCCTCACTTTTTCATAGATGCAGCAATGAGCACCAGATCTGTGCTCTTAAAACATGTATTGATTTTTTTGGGCCCATTTTTTAGATCTGTTTCCATGAATGATGTATTACCAATTCAGATGTGCAAGAGGTCCAGGAAAGATACCTAATATGAATCATCACGTTTGACTTTCCCATCCTTTAGCATTTCCTCCTCTTCTAGCCCTCAGTCACAGAGGCCCTGAGTCCACACCACACATTAATACCGGGGAAAAATGTTGGGTTTTTAATACACACAAAATTTTGGTTTGGGGTGATCAGAAGAATGAGCAACTAATTTTAGCATCACAAGATTGAATTTCGTATGCTTAAAAGATTTGATGATCTCTCAAACCAGGCTCCTACTCCACATTGTCCGATGTGACGGTCAAAATGATGCATTGATTGTTGGCCATGGCCCACAGAAGTCAAAGGGAAGCCTGACCTCCTAAGTCCCCTTTAAATCTGAGAGATGAGACTTATATGTGAATGGAGTACACATATTTGGCACCACTTGTTCTAATAGAAATAACCTCTCCTGCTGAAGGGGAAAGAATAGGGGCAGAAACTACCTTCTATGGGTTTATATAATTGTGTTTCCTAACCAACATGAAATCACTGAGTGATTTCTTCCCCCGCTCCATACATCATTCCACATTTCTCTTTAGAATCCCTTAAACCAAGATTTTACATTCTTTGCCTACTTTAGAAAAAGTATCATTAATTTTTATGAGGAATCAAGCAACCTTATCCTGCATAATATTAGTCATCTACACTTCTGCAGTTTAACGTGTCCTACCAGAATATCTAAATGAGATATTTTGCTACATGAATGAGAGAAATAGAAAGGGGGAGACAGAAAGAGTCAGACACAGAAATTCCACTGACAACAAACGCTCTGACTCTAATAACATCTGTTATAAAAAAGATAAATGAAAATTGGCCCATCAAAACAGATATTCAGATAAATACATTTGTCTTTTTTCTAAATTATTGTCACTGTTATAGCTATTATCTATTATTTTCTACATTGTCTTTTCTCTTCTGTATTAATAGACATCTGTTACAATTTAACCTGCCATTTGTACTAAAAACAGAAAAATATGCAGGAAAGATTGTCAGTTTTTATGACCAAATATTTTATCATGCATGCAATAAGAAATTCTCAATTATTCTTTATGGTTTTAAAAATATATCACTATGACTGAGAACTATGAAAAGAGGACATTGTTTACTAAGTGCCACTAACACTGGACCAATTGACTTAAAAGGAGGGAGGATATACTTAGCATGAGACTTTTTTTGGTTCACTATAGAGTTTTAGAAACTTAGTCTTTGAATATGAAATTCCATGTCAAGAAGGGGTAGCCTCCATAAATCCCACTGTTGGCCTTGTACTGGAAGTCTCACTCCAAAGTTCCGGGCATCCTAGTTGCGGCAGAGATGAGCCTCTCTCACACTTTCAGTGTAGATTCCTTCCTCCTTCTCCTACAGGTGGTGAAATTTACAGTGAACAATTGCCTGTCTTGAAGCAAGGTGTGCGTATGTCAAGCACAGCATCAAAAATAGGACACGAATCTCCTGACCCCTAACCTCTCCCTCCATCCCCAGAACCGATTTTCAACCTGCTCCATGGTGGCATAGCCAGATGCCAGGAACTTGTTCCTTCTGTCATCAAGAAATAAATTTCACGGTTAAGGGAGCTCAGCTAGTCACTGATTGCAAAGCACTTTGAAAATGGAAAACCAAATACAGTGAAGTGCTAGGTGCTGCTATTATTCAAAAGCCAAGAGGCTGAGTGCTGAGCTATCATTATGATTACTTCTAACTGGGATACAGAAGTTGGCAAGGGAGATAGATAGGTAGGGCTATAGGTATTATAATTGAGCAACATGTAGAAGTTTCACTAAGAAATCTTAACTTGCTTTAGTGAGGCAGGAGAAAGCAAACCTTGAAATAACCTGTGGCTTTGATTATATTAACAAATTAGTAGCATTCTGATTCTTCAATTTTTGCAAGGCATAACAGAACAATGATGAACATATAGGTAGGGTCTTTTCCCATGTCACTGTACAAATAATAAATATGCTTCTGAATGGGAAAATGCAGTGACCCTTAAAATGGAAAGTTGGGTGAAGGAACTGGCAAAATAGGATAAAGTCTCATAGCACTTAAGGTTAGACATTTAAATAAACTCCTCCAAATTTCCCCAACTGAATGTGGAATCTGAAATTGATATGACTGCAACATAGCCATACATAATCACACAGCTTTGTCACCTTCAGAAGAGTGGTCCCAGGAATGACTATAGAGTGACAGTGACACAAGTCGAAGGTGACATGCCACTTTCATCTTAATCTTTTGACTGTTGTTTATATTACTGCCCCTTCAGGTATAACCTATCTCATCTATTCCATCTACCCTACTTTAATTCAGTTCTGAGAACCCAATCAAAAGCACAAAATCCTCAATGAAGTCTTCACTGATCCATTCAGCTCACACTGATGACTCCCTTTGATTAATTAGTAATAGTCAGAGTCCAACATTATATTTTTCAACTTTTCATTATATTAGTTAAACCTATAGGAAAGAAAGAGTAGTTAAATAGCTACTCACATGCTATCCACTCAATTTCATCAACTGGCATATTTCTTTACGTTCAAAATTTGCCATTTTAACCAATTTCAAGTGTACAATTCAGTACTCTTTACATCGTACTTTTTGTAAACCATTACTAAAGAAATTGCTGCAGACATGACACTTCATCCCTCAGTATATCAGCAGACATCTCCGAAGAATAAAGATAATAATAAAGGTATTCTTCTACACAGCCACAATACTATTATGTACTTTTCCCCCGACGATGTATGAGTTCCAAGTCCTCCACGTCCTCATGAGCATTTGGTATTTTCCTCTTTCTCTTTTTAGCTATTCTAATAGGTGTGCGATAGTATCTCACAGTGGTCTTAATTTACATTTCCCTGTGGGTATCAATACTGAAAATATTTTCACATGTTTTATACCATCCATAAATTCTCTTCGATAAAATGCCTCTTTAGGTCTCTTGCACATTTTCAAATTGTATTTTTATGTTGTTTTGAGTTTTATAAATATATTCAAGCTTATGACTCTTTTATCTGTTATGTGGTTTGCAAATATTTTCTCCCAGTCCTTAGCTTTCCTTTTCAACCTGTTAATAGAGTCGTTCATAAAGCAGAAGTTTCTAATTTGATGAAGTCCGATATATCAATTTTTCATCTCGTGGATTATTTTTGTTTTCATGTCTAAGAACTTTGCAACCAGCCTCAGTTCCCACAGTATTTATTTGTTTTCTACTCAAAGTTATATAGTTTTACATTTTACTTTTAAATCTATGATCCATTTTGAGTTAACTTTTATATAATACATGAGGTTTGGGCTCTTTCTTTTTTAACTCATGGATATTCAGATGCTCCAGCACTAATGTATTGAAATAGCTGTCCTCCTCCACTGAGTTGCTTTTGCGTTTTTGTGACAAATCAGTTGGCCATACCTGTGTGGTGCTATTTCTAGGGCCTCTATTCTGTTCCATTATTCTCTGTGTCTAAACCTCTAGTTATATAAAAAGCCTTGAAATCAGGTAGAATGATTTCTCCCACTTTATTCTCTTTTTCAGAATACCTGTAGCTATTTTGCCTTTCCATATAAACTTTAGGATAATCTTTAGAAAATCCTTTGCCCTTCCATATAAAGTTTAGAATAATCTTGTCAATAGCTACAAAAATTATTCTAGAGTTTTGACAGGAATTGGGTTAAACCTATAATAATTAAGCAAAAATCAATATGTTGAACTGAGTTGATACGAAAATTGAATATTGTCTTCCAATATATGAACATGAAACATCTCTCAATTTATTTAGCTCTTCTTTGATTTCCTTCATCAGCATTTTATTATTTTTCAGCATACAAATCCTGTGCATGTTTTCTTGGATTTGCATCAAAGTACTTCTTTTTTTAGCAACTATAAGTGATATTATATTTTTAATTTTGATCTCCATATGATGTTTATTGCTGATATTTAAAATATGATTAATTTTTGTATAATTAATTTTTGTATGTGGATCTTGTATCCTCCACCCTTGCTGAGCTCACTTACTAGTTCTAAGAGTCTTTAATTGTTTTGTAGTTTTCTGGGATTTTCTGCATAGACCACCATGTCATATTGAAGACAGTTTTATTTCTTCCTTTCATCTGGTGTGGATTACTGGCTCTATAAAATGAATTGGTATTTTCTGGGAAAAAATGCATAGAATCATTGATAGATCTTTAAACATTTGGTATAATTTTCTAGGGAAAGCATCTGGGATTGTACATTTATTTTCTTGAAGGTTTTCAATTACAATGTTAATCTCCTTAATAGTTATAGGGCTATTCAGATGATTGATTTTGTATCAAATGAGTTGTCCTTGTTTTTCTTTGAAGGAATGGGACCATTTCATCTAAGTTGTCAATTTTATGTTTAGAGAATTGTTCATATTCATATTCTCATACTTTTTTTTTGCGTGGGCAGGCTCCGGGAATCGAACTTGGGTCTCCAGCATGGCAGGCGAGACCTCTGCCTGCCCAACAATATTAAACTTTTTTTTTAAACTTTTTTTATTGCATAGTATAACATATCTACAAAGCAAAGAACCAAAAAATGCAACAGTTTTCAAAGCAAAGTTTTCAAACTCTTCACCAAGTAGTTACAGGACAGATACCAGAGTTTGTCATGGGCTACCATATGATATTCTCATATTTTTCCTTCTAGCTGCTCCAGAATATAGGAGGCTAGAGGGCTTAACTTTTTATCATCAAAATCGATTTTTTTCCTTCTTTTTTTGTGAAAAATGACATATACATACAAAAGCTATAAATTTCAAAGCACAGAACCACAATTAGTTGTGGAACATATTTCAGAGGTTGACATGAGCTACCATTTCACAATTTTAGGTTTTTACTTTTAGCTGCTCTAAGATACTGGAGACTAAAAGAGATATCAATTTAATGATTCAGCAGTCATATTTATGTGTTGAATCCTATCTTTCCTGTATAACGCCACCTTCACCTTTTGATCTTACCATCCCTCTCTTTAGGGGTGTTTGGGCTATGGCAAATCTAAATTTTTGATATTGGAAGGGTCTGTCACTAATATGGGATATGGAGATGAAACTATCTGATATTCTGAGAGGCTGGGCTAGGTTTCAGGACTTATCTGGACAAGGGACCCATCTGGAGGTTGTAGGTTTCTGGAAAGTTGCT
Source organism: Tamandua tetradactyla (assembly GCF_023851605.1). Taxonomy (NCBI): domain Eukaryota; kingdom Metazoa; phylum Chordata; class Mammalia; order Pilosa; family Myrmecophagidae; genus Tamandua; species Tamandua tetradactyla. Next base: position 134,964,755 of record NC_135329.1, on the reverse strand, counting down.
CTAGAGCATGGAGTCATTGTGAAATCTTATATATTATCGTAGGTCTTCTTTAGGGTTGGCTGGAATGGTCCTCATTGGGGGTTGGCAGGTTATGATAGGTAGGAACGTAACTGAAACTTGCATAAGAGCAATCTCTAGAATGGCCTCTCGACTCTATTTGAACTCTCTCTGTCACTGATATTTTATTAATCACACTTCTTCTTCCCTTTTGGGTCAGGATGGAATTGTTGATCCAACAGTGCCAAGTCTGGATTCATCCCTGGGAGTCCTCTCCCACGCCACCAGGGAGACTTTCACCCCGGATATCATGTCCCATTATTTACCTCCCTCTGCTGTTACTGTGGTAGTGCTGATGGTATCCTTTTGTACATAGCTCATAGCATGCAATAGTAGATTTCCCCCGGTACCCTGAACTTAAACATTCTTTGTACAAGAATCATATCTTTGAAGTAATTCTTGTGAGAACTAATTCATAATTCTTAGTGTTAATCTGTGGGACACGTAGGTCTATACAAGCTCTTTCAATCTTTTTCATCTTCAGCATGGTAATATTACTTATAGACCCACTAGAGAACCACCTTCTCTCCTATCTATTCACCTACATTGGAGTTCAACCTCATTAGCTAATGGTTCAACCATCTCTAGCTTCTATGTATCTCTAAATCCCCTATATTATGTATTATAAGCCTCTGATTATACCTTTATGCTGGTCACAAAAGTGGAATCATACAGTATCTATCCTTTTGTGGTTGGCTACTTTCACTCAGCATTATGTCCTCAAGGCTCATACATCTTGTCATGTGCTTCAGGACATCATTTTGACTTACTGCTGCATAATATTCTATTGTATGTATATACCACATTTTGTTGATCTACTTGTCTGTTGATGGACATTTGGCTTGTTTCTATCTTTTGGTGACTGTGAATAATGCTGCCATGAACATCGGTGTGCAAATATCTGTGTTGTTGCTTTCAGCTCTTATAGGTATATACTAAGTATTGCTATTGCTGGGTAATAGGGCAACTTGATATTTAGTTTCCTAAGGAACCACCAAATAGTCTTCCATAGTGGCTGCACCACTATACATTCCCACCAGCAGTGCATAAGTGTCCCAGTTTCTCCACATCCTCTCCAACATTTATAGTTTCCTGTTTGATTAATAGCAGCCATTCTTGTAAGTGTGAGGTGGCATCTCATTGTAGTCTTTTTTTTTTTTTTATTAATTAAAAAAAGAATTAACAAAACAATTAGAAATCATTCCAATCTACATGTACAATCAGTAATTCTTAATAACATCACATAGTTGCATATTCATCATTTCTTAGTACATTTGCATCGATTTAGAAAAAGAAATAAAAAGACAACAGAATAAGAATTAAAACAATAATAGAAAGAAAAAAAACAAAAAAAACAAAAACAAAAAACCTATACCTCACATGCAGCTTCATTCAGTGTTTTAACATAATTGCATTACAATTGGGTAGTATTGTGCTGTTCATTTCTGAGTTTTTATATCCAGTCCCGTTGTACAGTCTGTATCCCTTCATCTCCAATTATCCCTTCTCTTTTTTTTTTTTTTTTAATTAACGGAAAAAAAGAAATTAACCCAACATTTAGAGATCATACCATTCTACACATGCAATCATTAATTCTTAACATCATCACATAGATGCATGATCATCATTTCTTAGTACATTTGCATTGGTTTAGAAGAACTAGCAACATAACCGAAAAAGATATAGAATGTTAATAAAGAGAAAAAAATAAAAGTAATAATAGTAAAATCAAAACAAAACAAAACAAAACAAAACAAAAACCTATAGCTCAGATGCAGCTTCATTCAGTGTTTTAACATGATTACTTTACAATTAGGTATTATTGTGCTGTCCATTTTTGAGTTTTTGTATCTAGTCCTGTTGCACAGTCTGTATCCCTTCAGCTTCAATTACCCATTGTCTTACCCTGTTTCTAACTCCTGCTGAACTCTGTTACCAATGACATATTTCAAGTTTATTCTCTAATGTCCGGACAATGTATTTAATCAAACGTTCTGCTTAAACAGAAATGGGAAATAACAGACGCATTAGATCTGCATTTCCCTCATAACAAATGAAAATAAGCATCTCTTCATGTGCTTTTGGGCCATTTGTATTTGCTGTTCAGGAAAATGCCTATTTATATCTTTAGCCCATTTTATAATTGGGTTGTTTGTCCTTTTGCTGTTGAGTTGTATGATTTCTTTGTATATACAGGAAATCAAACCTTTGTCTGATATGTGATTTCCAAATATTGTCTCTCATTGATTGGCTGCTTCTTCACCTTTTTGACAAAGTCTTTTGAGGTGCAGAAGCATTAGATTTTGAGGAGTTCCCATTTATCTGTTTTTTCTTTTGTTGTTTGTGCTTTGGGTGTAAAGTTTAGGAAGTTACCTCCTATTCTAGGTCTTGAAGATGTTTCCATACATTTTCTTCTAGAAGTTTTATGGTGCTAATTCTTATATTTAGGGGTTTGATCCACTTTGAGTTCATTTTTGTATAGGTTATAAGATAGGGGTCCTCTTTCATTCTTTTGGCTATTGATATCCAGTTCTTCCATATCCAATTATTGAAAAGACTATTTTGTCCCAGTTCAGAGGATTTGGGGGCCTTGTCAAAAATCAGTTTGCCATAGATTTGCTGGTCTATTTCTGTACTCTTAATTCAATTCCATTGGTCAATGCATCTGTCTTTGTGCTAGTACCATGCTGTTTTGTTTGTGTTCTTGTTTGTTTGTTTGTTTGTTTGTTTTACATGGGCAGGCACTGGGAAATGAACCTGGGTCTCCGGCATGGCAGGCTAGAACTCTGCCACTGAGCCACCGTGGCCCGCCCACCGTGATATTTTGACCGCTGTCGCTTTATAATAGGTTTTAAAGTCAGGGAGTGTTAATCCTCCCAGTTTGTTCCTTTTTTTTTTATGATGCTTTTAGCTATTAAGGGTCTCTTTTCCTTCCAGATGAATTTGGTAATTAGCTTTTCCAAATCTCCAAAGTAGGTTGTTGGAATTTTGATTGGTACTTTGTTGAATCTGTAGATCAATTTGGGGAGAATTGACATTTTAACTATATTTAGCCTTCCTATCCATGAGCAGGGACTGTCTTTCCACCTATTTAGATCTCCTTTGATTTCTTTTAGCAATGTTATGTAGTTTTCTGTGTACAAGTCCTCTACGTCCCTAGTTAAGTGCATTCCTAAGTACTTGATTCTTTTAGTTGTTATTTTGAATGGAATTTTTTCCTTAACTGACTGCTCAGGTCATTGCTTGTGTATAGAAATGTTACCGATTTTTGCACATTAATTTTATATTCTGCCACCTTGCTGAATTTATTTATTAGCTTAAGTAAATTTGCTGTAGATTTCTCAGGTTCTTCCAAGTATGGTATCTTACCATCTGCAAATAATGAGAGTTTTACTTCTTCCTTTCCAATTGGATGCCTTTTATTTCTTTGTCCTGCCTGATTGCTCTAGCTAGAACTTCTGGCACAGTGTTGAATAATAGTGGCGACAGTGTGCATCCTTGTCTTGTTCCTGATCTTAGGGGGAAGGCTTTCAGTCTCTGTCCATTGAGTACGATGCTGGTTATCGGTTTTTCATTTATTTCCTTTATCGTATTGAGGTAGTTTTCCTTGATTCCTATCTTTTAGGGTGTTTTTATCAGAAAAGGATGCTGAATTTTGTCAAATGTTTTTTCAGCATCAATTGAAGTGATAATGTGATTTTTCCCTTTTGATTTGTTAGTGTGCTGTATTACATTAATTGATTTTCTTGTGTTGAACCCATCCTTGCATTCCTAGTATAAACCCGACTTGGTTATGGTGTATAATTCTTTTAATATATCGTTGGATTCAATTTGCTAATATTTTATTGAGAATTTTTGCATCTATGTTCATTAGGGAGATTGGCCTGTAGTTTTTCTTTCTTATAGCATCTTTAACTGGTTTTGATATTAAAATGATATTAGCTTCAGCATGGGCCATGGTGGCTTAGGGCAGAATTCTCCCCTGCCATGCTGGAGACCCAGGTTCAATTCCTGGTGCCTGCCCATGCAAAAAAAAAAGATATTAGCTTCATAAAATGAATTAAGTAGGGTTCCTTTTTCCCCAATATTTTAGAAAAGTTTGAGCAGGATTGGCATTAGTTCTTTTTGGAATGTTGATAAATTTCCCTGTGAAGCCATCTGGCCCTGGGCTTTTCTTTATAGGAGTATTTTTGATGACTGGTTGAATCTCTTTATTTGTGATTGGTTTATTGAGATCTATTTCTTCCTGAATCAGTATAGCTTGTTTGTGTGTCTCCAGGAATTTGGCCATTTCATCGAAGTTGTCTAGTGTGTTAGCATATAGTTGTTCATAGTATCTTCTTATGATTTCTTTTATTTCTTCAGGGTCTGTGGTAATGCACCCCTTCTCATTTCTGATCTTGTTTATTTGCATCCTCTCTCTTTTTTTCTTTGTCAGTCTTGCTAGCGTCCCATCAATTTCATTGATTTTCTCAAAGAACCAGCTTTTGGTTTTATTGATTCTTTCTATTGTTCTTTTGTTCTTCCATTCATTTATGTCTGCTTTAATCTTTGTTATTTCTATTCTTCTATTTGCTTTGGGGTTAGTTTGCTGATCTTTTTTGAGTTCCTCCAGGTGTGCTGTTAAGTCCTCGATTTTTGCCATTTCTTGTTTTTCAATATAGGCATTTAGGGCAATAAATTTCCCTCTCAGCACAGCCTTTGCCACATCCCATAAGTTCTGTTAAGTTGTATTCTCATTTTCTTTCATATCCAGACAGCTACTAATATCTCTAGGGATTTCTTCTTTGACCCACTGGCTTTTTAAGTGTGTTCTTTAATCTCCATATATTTATGAATGTTCTCGTTGTTTGGTGGTTATTGAGATCTAGCTTCATCCCATTGTGATCAGAGAAAGTGCTTTGAATAATTTCAATGTTTTAAATTTTTAAAGACCTGTCTTGTGCCCCAGCATATGATCTATCTTAGAGAATGTTCCGTGAGCACTAGAGGAGAATGTATATCCTTGTGCTTTGGAGTATTACATTTTTGATGTCTGAAGTGTTTTTAGTGCTGTTTTCATTTTCATTATTCATATTGGTAATCTGTATATTCTTTTTATTTTTGCTGTTTTGGGTATTTGGGTTTTTTTTTTTTTTTTTTCACTCTTACTAGAGGTTTGACAATTTTATTGATCTTTTCCAAGAATCAACTTTGTGTTTTCATCAATTTTCTCTTTTGTTCTTCTCTTTTCAATTTTATTGATTTCTGCTTGCTATTATTTTTTTTCTTTTCTTTTTGGGGGTTATTTTCCTCCTTTTTTTTCTAGTGTCTTGATATGGTAGCTTCACTTATTGATTTGAAGCTATTCCCTTTTTTCTAATGTAAGCATGTAGTGCTATACATTTTCCTCTCAGCACTAATTTAGCTGTATCCCACAAAGTTTGATATGTATTACCCTTTTCATTCATCTCAATGTAGCTTTTGTTTTCCCTTCAATGTGTGTGCTTCTGTTCCCAGGCTTCTGATCATTGCTGAAGATGATATTATAATCCTGGCTATCCAAACCATCTCGGCTTCATTTGAGTTCTCAGGGACACTTAGAAAATTCTCCTATTTTTCATTTCATGCTATCACTGTCTTAACAATTCACAATTCTACTTCTGCCTTCTTTCTCTCAGTAGCTGATATTGCTTCTTCTGCTTTTGTAAAATAGAAGCAGCATAGAACTCTCCCCACACTATACCCAAGAACTAAAAATCTAAGCACAGAGATCTCATTTGTGATACTGAGAGACTCCAGGCTGTACAGAGCAAACCACTGCACACCTCAAAGGCCTTAAATGGCAGGCAATGTATGAGTCTGTTTTTGACAGTATATGACCAGCAAGATTCAGCAGGGACTCCACGATAAACTAAAGGACTTGGGCAAAAATTAGGAATAAACACTCTCTCCCTTTTGTGTCCTACACTCCCAGCCAAAATATTGTTTACATTCATGCTAATCTTCCCTTTTCAAAGGAGTCTTTCTTCTTTTCTATAATGCTTTCTCCTGTCTATGACGTATATTGCCACATTAATTAATATTAATCAAATTAAAAATATCTTCTATTCAAGGGCCCTTGGAATAGTTATAGAAATGAATGAAATATTACATACCAGAGAAAAATATCAATATTTTTCAAAAATTTCAAATCATACAAGATCCTTTGTACCACAATACAATAAAAGCAGAATAAATATTATGCAATATCAACAAAAAATTCCTATTTAAATAAACGCCCACTTGAGTAAATCTTCAAATTGTCAATTAAAACTATTTCTTATGGAAAACTTGTATTACAGAAAACTTAAAAAATAATTTAATAAGAAGTACTACAGAACAAAATACAAGACTTGACACGTCAGAAGCAAATTATACACTGAATATTTTCCATACTAAATGAGAAAATAGAATTAACAGATCATTCAACTCAAGAAAAAACACAACACAAACCTAAAACAAACCTAAGGAAAACAGGAAGCAGGAATTAATAGAATACCAAAAGTAGCAATGGCTTTCTTTGACATCTAGTCATAAGAGATCCCATTAATAAAGCATAGGTACATTCCAATTCCTAAATTCTTAGTAATTAACTTGACAAGAAATATAGATCACCATGCTAAAAACAAAAATTTAACTTGAACCTAAAAGAACATATGAATCAAAGCTGTATCATATTATGTTCCTGAAAGCAAAGCTCAATCTTGTAATGATGCCAGTTATCTCCATGTTAATTTCCTATTACTGCTGTAAGAAATCAACACTAACTTAGTGACTGAAAATAGTACATTTATTCTCTGACTGTTTTGGAGGTCAGAGGTCCAAAATGGTCTCTGATCTGTGCTTCTTTGACTCTGACTCTGACTCTCTTTCACCCTTTTTTGTCTTATCAGGACCCTTGTGATTACATTAAGCCAACCTGGATAATCCAAGAAAATCAGCCCATCTAGAGTGATTTAATTTAATCACATCTGCAAAGTCTCTTTTGCCATGTAAGGCAACAAATTTACACATCTTTGGATGGCCATTATTCTGTCTACCACAATCTCCCAACTGATTTAGAGATTTAATACAACTCGATTTATTTTTCATTTGACAAAATGACCCTACAGTTTACCTGAAATTCAAACAGGTAAACCTAGCTCAGAAACTTTGAACACTAATAAAAGGAAAGGACTTTCACTGCAAGATATGAACACATATAACACCATAGTAAAGCAATGTAGTACTGGTGAAAGAATAGATATATCATGATAGATTGAGTTATGTACTCCAATTTAGATACATTTTTTCCTCTTAATCCAGGTTCCTGTGAACCTATTGCCAATAGGACCTCTTGAGAATGTTATGTTTAGTTAGGGTGGGGCCAGTGTAAAGAAGGGGAATATTTACAGGATTTCTGGGGACCTTATAAGAAGAAACTGGAAGCTGGGGTTAAAAAGGTCACAGGCAGAACGAGGAAGTCAGCAATCAGAACAAGGAAGATTAAGGAGAAGACACTGCCATGTGATGATGAGAAGCAGAGATAGAGGCCAAGGAACCCAAGTATTGTGGCAAGCCAGCACAAGGAGACTTCCCTGGAGAAAGCAGACTTTCTCAACCTCCAAAACTGTGTGCCAGTAAATCCCTGTTGTGTAAGCCAACCTATTGTGTGGTATTTGTGATAGCAACTCTGGCAAACTAAGACATATGTCTTAGAAGATAATTTTTCAAAATGTAACCATATATATATATGTAATTTATATAAAAGTACATGCTAAAAGGTGGCATTTAAGATCTGAAGGGGGATGGCTGATAATTCAGTAAATTACTGTGGAAGAATAAGTTAATTATTCAGAAAAAAAAGTTGGGATAAAAGTTAGATCTTCCCACCACATGTCAAAATAAATTTATGATGGATAATAGCATAATAGCACTAAATATATCTTTTGATTGGGGAGTTCAGTCCATTAACATTTAGTGTTATTACTGTTTGGGTAGTACTTTCCTCTACCATTTTGCCTTTTGTATATTATATATCATATCTAATTTTCCTTCTTTCTACACTCTTCTCCACACCTCTCTCTTCTGTCTTTTTGTATCTGTCTCTAGTGCTCCCTTTAGTATTTCTTGCAGAGCTGGTTTCTTGGCCACAAATTCTCTCAGTGACTTTTTGTCTGAAAATGTTTTAATTTCTCCCTCATTTTTGAAGGACAATTTTGCTGGATATAGAATTCTTGGTTGGCAGTTTTTCTCTTTTAGTAATTTAAATATATCATCCCACTGTCTTCTTGCCTCCATGGTTTCTGCTGAGAAATCTATACATAGTCTTATTGGGTTTCCGTTGTATGTGATGGATTGCTTTTCTCTTACTGCTTTCAAGATCCTCTCTTTCTCTTTGACCTCTGACATTCTAACTAGTAAGTGTCTTGGAGAACGCCTATTTGGATCTATTCTCTTTGGGGTGCACTGCACTTCTTGGCTCTGTAATTTTAGGTCTTTCATAAGAGTTGGGAAATTTTCAGTGATAATTTCTTCCATTAGTTTTTCTCCTCCTTTTCCCTTCTCTTCTTCTTCCGGGACACCCACAACACATATATTTGTGTGCTTCATATTATCATTCAATTCCCTGAGCCCCTGCTCATATTTTTCCATTCTTTTCCCTATAGTTTCTGTTTCTTTTTGGATTTCAGATGTTCCATCCTCCAGTTCACTAATTCTAACCTCTGCCTCTTGAAATCTACCATTGTAGGTTTCCATTGTTTTTTCCATTTCTTCTACTGTATCTTTCATTCCCATAAGTTCTGTGATTTGTTTTTTCAGACTTTCCATTTCTTCTTTTTGTTCATCCCTTGCCTTCTTCATGTCCTCCCTCAATTGATTGATTTGGTTTTTGAAGAGGTTTTCCATTTCTGTTCGTATATTCAGAATTAGTTGTCTCAGCTCCTGTATCTCATTTGAACTATTGGTTTGTTCCTTTGACTGGGCCATATCTTCAATTTTCCTGGTGTGATTTGTTATTTTTTGCTGGTGTCTGGACATTTAATTACCTTAATTAGTTTATTTTGGAGATTGCTTTCACTTATCTTACCTAGGGTTTTCTTGCTAGATGAGTTTGTTGTCTATCTGTTCATTGACCTTCAGTTCAGCTTTTTCTGGGCCTCTAGCTAAAGTTTTGTTTAACACAGGGTAATTTTTAAGTTCTTGTTTTCTTGTTTCTTGTCCTGCTTGTAATGTGCCTTTTCCCTCCCCACCCTTAGGAGGGTCTACACAGGTATTACAGACTCCAGCCGGGTTTTCCCGGACTAAGCTGGCCTCCTTTTGGGGGAAAGGAATCACCTTCGTCAGTTTTCCCTGAGTGTGAGACCCAGCAGGTTGAAAGGCTTTCCTGTGAAGTCTCTGGGTTCTGTTTTTCTTATCTTGCCCAGTATGTGGCGCTTGTCTGTCTGCAGGTCCCACCAGCAAAAGATGTTGTGGCTCCTTTAACTTTGGAAGGCTCTCCCTGCTGGGGGCATGGTGGAGACAGAGGAAAGGTTGTAGGCTGGTTTTAATGGCTTCAAATTGCAAAGCCCTGGGGTCTAAACTCCTTGAGAGAGGGATTCCACCTGAGTTGTGTTTCACCCCTCCCGTGGGGAAGGTTCAGGTGGGAGACAGCCCTGAAAGCAGCCTGTTTCTGCATTTGGGGCAGTTGCAGCATGTGTAATCTCGCCACTGAATCCAGAGGCAGCCAAACCTCCGTAGAAACAGCCTCAGAAGGCTCCGTTTCGTCCCCTTTCCTCTTTTTTGGTTAGCCCAATAGGCGACCTCTGCCTTGACCAGTTTTGCCTGAGCTGCGGGCCTATTTTTAATAGTCAGAATTTGTTTATTAATGCCACTATTGGTGTTTGGTTGGACTCAGTCTCTGCTACTATTAGAGTTTCTTTCGTTTCCCTCCGGGAAGCCGCCTGTGGGGGAAGGGCGCCAGGTGCTGGCCGCCGTGGCTTGGGGAAGTGCCCGCGGCTTGGGGAAGTGCACACAGCTTGGGGAACTCACTGTTCTGGAGACTCGCAGCCGGTCCAGCTGGTCCAGACTGGGGTATGCTGTGTGTCTTGTCACTGTCGTGGCTCTGGGAGCTGTTCTGTACTGTTTCTGGTTATTTAGTAGTTGCTCTGGAGGACGAACTAAAAACGCGCGCACATTACTAAGCCGCCATCTTGGCCCCCCCAGCACTAAATATAAAAAGTTAAACCATTAGATTTGAAATTAAAATATAGATTATTTATTCCTCTTTTGAGTGAAGAAGGACTTTCTATGTATAGAAGAGGAAGAAATAAAGAAAAAAATTGATAACTTGAATTTAAACATCCAATCTTGTGAACATCAAAAAATATTATAAACAGAATTAAAAGAAACAAAAATAAATGAGAAAATGTATTTGCAAACCTAAGACAAAAACTTCAAACAGATAAACGAAGAAAAATTAGAGACTCCATTAGGAAAATAGCAGAATATGAACTGGAGAAAGGAAAATGCAAATAATCAATAAAAATACTTTTAAAATATTCAAGCTGTATACAGCTAATTAAAGAAATGCCAAAACAAAATAGGTGTATAATGCATATTTCCCTACCAAATGTACATATCTTTGTTTTTAAATGATTTTATCAAATGTTTCCATGGTGGTAGAGAAACAGACAGTTCTATACCATTCTACCGTACATATATATTGGCTCAAAGCCAGGAGGGAAGGCCAACAGATGTCACCATGTACTTTTCCATGTGACAGCAAAAGCCAGAGGAAAACCAGCTGCATTTCTTCCAAAGAACTGTAAGTTTGTAACTAAATAAATCCCCTTTATAAAAGCCAATCATTTCTGGTGTATTGCATCCCATCAGCATTAGCAAACTAAATGGCTTTTAGGTTCAAAACACTTTCCCCAGGGCAGTCCCTTTCTGCAACTCCAAATATCTGGGTCTGAGCTCCTCTATTCTGACTCCTCTTAAGCCTCATGCATTGCAGAAGGCACTCTCCTTCGCGGACCCAGATTTAATCAGCTGTAGATGAATTTTACATGCTGCTGATTTAAGTCCATCACAACAGAACTGGGCACCATCTCCTGGCCAAGGTGACACCTGAACCTAACTATTACACTTAACTGATACATTCTTTTTCTTTAAAAAGCTTTTTGAAAAATATTTTTATTGACATATCTTTGCACACATATAGTCCATGTATGGTGTACAGTCAATGGCTCACAATATCATCACATAGTTGTATATTCATCACCATGACCATTTCTTAGGACATTTGCATCACTCCAGAAAAAGAAATTAAAAGAAAAAGAAAAACACTCATACACTACCATACCCTATCCCCCTCCCTCTCATTGACCACTAGTATTTCCAATGTGCAATTTATTGTACCTCTTATGTTCCCTATTATTTATTTATTTTTATCCATTTTTTTTTACTGTTATCTGTTCATACCCTGGATAAAAGGAGCATCAGACACAAGGTTTCCACGATCACACAGTCACATTGTAAATGTTATATCTTATACAATCATCTTCAAGAATCAAGGCTACTGGAAAACAGCACAAAAGTTTCAGGTACTTCTCTCCAGCCACTCCAATACACCTTAAACTAAAAAGAGATATTTATATAATGTGTAAGACTAGCCTCCAGGTAACTTCTTGACTCTGTTCTAAATCTCTCAGCCACTAAAAACTTTATTTTGTCTCAGTTCTCTCTTTTCCCTTTTGGTCAAGAAGGCATCCTTGATACCAGGCCAATCCCTTGATGCCAGGTCCTGACTCATCCCAGATTCTGTCCCATATTGCCAGGGAAATTTATATCCCTGGAAGTCATGTCCTACATAGGGGAGAACAACCAATCCATTCTTTATTTTCTTTTTCTTTTTTTCACATGGGGAGGCACCAGGACTTGAACCTGGGTCTCCAGCATGGCAGGGGAAAACTTTGCCACTGAGCCACCATTGCCTGCCCCCCATCTATTCTTGATGAAAGTTTTAATTGCCCCATTATTTCCTTTTTGAAATTATAAAATAAACATTTTGTTTAAAAGTATTGGTGTAAACATCAGATTTAACTTAGATGTCTGAGTTAAAGTTAAGACTTTTAACAAATGTTACTAAATATCTGGTATTAGCCAATATTTATTGGTTAATATTTATTGATATTAAATATTAGCCAATATATATTTTGGCTAATATATATATAGCCAAATATATATGTACAGTAGAATGGTATAGAGCCAATACCATTGGCATGGTGATCTATATTTCTTGTCAAGTTAATTACTAAGAATTTAGGAATTGAATGTACCTATGCTTTATTAATGGGATCTCTTATGACTAGATGTCAAAGAAAGCCATTGCTACTTTTGGTATTCTATTAATTCCTGCTTCCTGTTTTCCTTAGGTTTGTTTTAGGTTTGTGTTGTGTTTTTTCTTGAGTTGAATGATCTGTTAATTCTATTTTCTCATTTAGTATGGAAAATATTCAGTGCATAATTTGCTTCTGACTGTGTCAAGTCTTGTATTTTGATCTGTAGTACAATTAATAGTGACACCTCCTGAATATATATGACTGCTGTAAGAGCTTACAATCTTGGACCCTTTGAAATAGGCCCCTATCTGATAACCCATGCTCTTGACCTTAGTTCACTGAGTTTTTATATTATAGTTACTCCATATGATTGAGGCTTGATAATATTTGTCTTTTTGTTCTTGACATTTCATTCAACATGCAATCCTTAAGGTTCACTTCTTGTGGCAGCTCAATAGTCCATTGAATGTACACACCACAGTTCCCCCTTCCATTCCTCAGTCATTGTACCCTTAAGCCACCTCCACTCATTGTGGATAGGGAACACTGCCACCATAAACTCCAGTGTGCAAATGTCCATTCGTGTCTCCACATACAGTTCCTCCAGGTATATCCTGAGGATTGCAGTTTCAGGATCATATGGCAACACTACCCCTAACCTCCTGTGAAATTTTTAAAATCATATTTTACAGGCATATTTAAAGACATGGAAAAATTTAATAATATGTAACTGGAAAAACAGGTCATGAAACTTTCCAAGTCATTTTTTTAAAGTCTGTAGATACATTATTTTAAGAGAAAATCAAACAAAAATTTTAAGTGTTTTTCTCCAGATGTTGAAATATGTGGTTTTTATTTTTTTTAATTTTTTTCTTGGTGATTGTTCTCTATTTTCATCATAATATTATACAATGAACATTAATAGTTATTATAATCAAGAGAAAACGATAAATGTTATTGTTTTTAAAACCATCTTAATAATAGAGCAAAAAGAATGTAAAACAATCAGATTGCCCACAATCAAATGTTACATTTTTAAAAAATTCACCTTTTTTATTTTTTTTTCCATATGAAAACTATACTACCTGCATATTTAAATTGCTTCAGTCACTCTGGACTGAGCTTCTCTTACTCTGCTTAGTTTGGCCTAATCTACACACATATAGTTTTCTGCTCCTACCAATGAGTTGTTTTTGATACAACTTAGATTTGAGGGAAGCTTCCCCAGAAGAGGTGATAACCAAGAATTTGGAACAATTTCTTGTCTCTTACCTCTCAGTTATTATCACTGAACTCTGGAACAATGCCATGACTATGCTGGTAGATGATAAAACAAGTTTGGCTCAGCTCAGCAAAGCTCCAAAAGTAGACTCTTTGAAACAGACAAAACTTGAGACGGAAAATCAGAAAGAGGGTAGGATCCAAGTTGAGTGTGATGGTTGGGAAGCCTTATGTACCCTAGAAAAGAGCATGTTCTGAAATCAAATCCATTCCTGTGGGTGTGGCCCCATTTTGGTGAGTAGGAATTTAAGTCTAGATGTGACGCAGAAAAAAACCCTCCAGAAAATCTCAGAGAGAAAAGCCAGAGAAGCTGAGAAGACACACAGAAAACAGAGAGCAAGCCACTGAAGCCAGAAGCTGGAAGCAGAGAAACTGGGAGAGGCAGGAGAGACCAGCAGGGAGAGACCATGACCACGTGCTTGGCCACGCGACTGAGGAGCTGAGGGTCCTTGGGGGCCGAGTTCAGGGGTGAAAGCATCAGCTGTTGATGCCTTGAGTTGGGCATTTTCACAGTCTCAGACTGTAAGTCTGTAAGCTTCAGCAAACTAAAACAGTGAGGTAATGATGTCTAAATTTCTACTTCATCCTAGTCAAACTTCTAATACTAAATAAGACATAACTCCTCTTTGTGGTACCCACATGGTCCCCCATTACCGCTCTGATTCTCTACAATACTTTCTTCCTCCATGTTTGCAATTTCATGCTGGTTTACTTTTTGACTATTTTCTCTTGAAATTCTTCCTCTGTCCACTTATACATACTGATATAGAGGTAACTTTTCTCATATTCTCAAGTTTTAACGTTGAAATTAAAAATACACTTTGTGCACTTTCTCTTATATTGCTCATTCTATAAACATCTAATCCTGAAACTTTACAGAAAGACACCTGTATTAGGTTGCAAGCTGCCGGAATGTGATATATCAGAACTGAAACAGCTTTTCAAAAGGGGAATTCAGTAAGTTACAAGTTTACAGTCTGAAGCCCATGAAAATGTCCAAACTAAGGCATCCAGGGAGAGACATGTTAATTCAAGAAAGGTTGATGGGTCTGGAACAGTTTTATAGGCTGGGAAGCTATGTGGTTGGCATCTTCTGCTCCCTTCCTCCTGGGCTTTCAGTCTCTGTTCCTGTGGGGGCTCCTCAGTTTGCTTCCCCGGGGCTGGCTTTCATCTCTTGGCTTCCCTTGGCTCTCTCCAGGTTCTGGCTTGTATAACATCTTATGGCAACATCTGCTGGGCTCCAACTATATCTAAACATCCACGTGTCTGTTCTGCAAGTGTAAGCATCTATGTCAGCTCTGCTCTGAAGTTTCTGTGGTTTTGTCATTTCTGAGGTTTCTCCAAAATCTTTCCCCTTTTAAAGACTCCAGTAAACTAATCAAGACCCACCTGGAATGGGTGGAGTTACATTTCCATCTAATCAAAAGCTCACACCCACAATTGGGCGTGTCACATCTGCATGGAGATAATCTAAACAAAAGTTTCCAGCATGTATGATTGAATCAGGATTAAAAGAAATGCTTCTACAAGACTGATTCAGAATTGTTTTAAAACATGGCTTTTCTGGGGTACATAATACTTTCAAACCAGCACAATACCCTACCACCTATGTGTGGCTCAAGTATATTAGCCACAGTGGGGCTCCCATAAGAATGAAATCCTCAGCTCTACAACCTATTTTGATAGCTAGTCAGCCAGTACTGCGATAACTAACAAATCCAAGTAGTGGATGCCCTATATTATTCAACAGATAAGGACCAGAATATAGCAATGATATATAAACAGGACTTAATAAATATCCTCAGAACAAATTTTTCTCTAATTATCTTCTAAGTTCCAGAGTTATAGCTCAAAACTTTAGTACAAAGAGGATATTGCTTAGGAACTGGGCCTGGAGAACAGTTTCCAATTTTGTCATATTTACTATAACATGAGATATTAAACTACTTATGGTCAAAATATTTTTAAACTAAATTTTTTTCTTTTTCTTGATCACTCGCATACCTGATTCCAGCACAATTTTAGAATGGTCCCTGTAAGTCTATTAACCATATACAAAAAAGAAAAATTATAATATAATAATTCTTACCTGTAACAAAGAACTTTGAGGTCATGGATATGTTGGTACATAATCTAGTTATTTATACAGGGTTCCGTTTTTTTTTTGCCTCTTATGTTTGTCTGCTCTTAAATCCTTCTGAAGTACAGCTAAGCAGTCTGGTCAGTTCTGTTGATCATAGCTAGTCAAGTTAATCTGAATAGTGGGTTTGTATTAGAATACAGTCAAATCTAAATTGGGGGGTCACCCAGTTAATTTGATCTTGAGTATATAGTAAAGAATTAACATTAGTGTGGCGTTAGGGATTGATTTACCTTGCTCAGAGTAATCAGATAGTAGTTGCCATGTCCTAAACATCAGTTAGGTGTTAATATGTTGTATAGTCACAAGGGATTTTTTGGCTTGTTTATTTTTCCTCTCCCCACTTCTAGAAGGTTACAGTTTAAATTGCATCCAACCTTTCTGCCCGTTTCCTCTGAGCTCTTTTCATTGTAACTACAGTATCGCACCTTTGATGTCAAATCTGTACATTCTAATTACAGAGAACCAAAAGCCAATAGGTCCCCATATGCTCGTGAACCAAATACAACCAAATGTTTCCCTTTGTGAGTTCAAGATTCCTGGGGAATTTCAAATATTTCTGCATTTCTCAATGACAAATGGGGCACACTTTCAGAGTTGAGGTGAAAAAAATATTTAGTGTTTTTTAAATTAGAAAGCTGTGACAATAGAAATGTTTCTTTTTATGTGTCTGTTTGAAGTCTGGTTTTAAACAGTTTTTACAATGTTTTTGGTAGAAATGTTGTGGCTTGGTTTTGTTCCATGGGAGCTGAGAGGTGAAACTGACTAGCAATAAAAATTAACTGACTAGTCCAATTTCATTATCTAAACTGAAAGAAATTTCAGGAAGTAGGGAAAAGCAGAAAAGAATGCTAAAAAATAAAGCTGCATTTTAAAAGTCCATTTTAATCTTCTAGATCCTTATTCTGAAGACAAGGTAATAAAATTTACATGACATAAATATATATATGGTCAAGTATTTAGGAATAAAAACATGCATGGTACTGATTTATGGAGTTCTTTGTGCTTTGACGTGACTAAGGGTGAAAAGGTTTCTTTTGCTAAAAATAATGACACCCTTACCTAAGAAAGCATCTGGACACCATTCTTGGAACTATAAGACTTAGCTAAAAGCCAAGCCTGTGACCCTGGAACCAGTCAGTCAGTCCATAATAGGTTCTTTTTTTTTTTTCAATCTCAGAATTTTTTTTCTGAGGATCCTTCTTAATTGTAGTTTTACTTTTTTATGCTGAATGTTGGTATATGAAGAAATACTGTTTTTTTAATATTGGGTGTTTTCTGTTGTAGAAGTGGACAGACATTTTTACATAATTTATCTTTATATTAAGATGCAATTTTTCTACTATTAAATCAGTAGCTTCATGTATATGTGTCATTGTATGTGTATCTTTAGTCAATGGCAAAAGTTAGCTTTTCTGGACCTAAAAGTTTCTCACCTAAATATGTTTTATACGATATCCAAAATTATTCTCTTCTAGTATAAATATATGAGTGGTGGTGGTTGCTGTTTATTTATGTTTATATATATATATTTCATAATATTTATAGAGTATATAAAGGTTAATGTAAATGATTCTTGAATTATGTACTCAAGACATCAAAGAAATTAGAAAGCAGATAAAGGACACCAGGCAGCAGATATCAAGTGTCATCAAGTATTTCCTGTGTCTTTTTTTCTAGTGAGATTTTCTTCAGGAGAAATAAATTTTGTTCTAAAAAATATGTCAGAATGATTGACAATGTCCTAAAGAGATTTTCTGGCTCTAAATTTACTGTCTAATTAAGTAAATAAACAGTTAATGAGTTTAACAGGAAACAAAAAAAGTTGCTCTATCAATTTCCTGGTTAATTTTCCTTCTTTTAAGAAATCCACATAGGAAATAAGCAATTTATGGAATGATTTTGTGATGTGAATTTAAAATTGCCAAAGTAGAGTATTCAACATTTTTAGCAAAAATGTAAGAGAAAAGAAAAGCGGGGAGGGGAGCTGTAAATGATTGGTTCTGAGCTGTCCTTTTTTTCTGTTGTTTTATTCTGCTTTGCTTCATTTGTATAAATGCAAACCATTTCATGTTTTTAATATATTGATAGTGGGAAACATGACTGTAACATGCAATTTAAGCATACTATTGTATGGTTGTCTTAAATGAGAAATTTTTTCACTAAACCTTAATATCAGAATTTATTATATAGGTTTTATTTACCCATTTCTCTCTTTTTTTATGTACTCTTGAGCAAAGAATAGTTCTCTTGGACATAAGAATGTCATCCTCCTTTAGTAAGAATGCATCTTCCATAAAGATCTATGTCAAGCAGGAAAGGAGGAACAGGTCGGCTATATAAACAGCTGTACCCAATGAGCAGGGATTCCAAGTGACATTCTCACCCATTGTTGTATCTATTGTTTGAGCATCGCCAACTACATTTACTTATTTTTTTTAAGAAATCCAGAATGTTTATATGCAGTAAGAGATGGAGATCTCGCCTCCAAGGAATTTACGCTTGAGTTGAAAAGAAGAGATAGTATGAGAGACAAGTTATACTTAAGAAATAGTTAAATTTTAGTGATCTAAGTGCCTAGTTCAGTGTCTGCCACATTGTAGACCTGCTTTGCATTCATTCAGCAAATATTTATTGAAGACTTACTGTGTTCTAGGCTTAGGGTCCTGGTGCTGGGGATACAGCAGTGAACGTAACAGGAAAGTTATGCCAGCCTTTGTAGAGCTTAAATTCAGTGTAAGAAGTTAGGCAATAAACAAGTTAAACAAGTAAAATATATCATGTGTGTCATGGTCAGGTTCATGTGTCAACTTGGCCAGGTGATGGTGCCTGTTTATCTGGTTGGGCAAGAGCTGGCCTGTCTGTTGCAATGGGGACATTTCATAGAATTAAATCATGATCACATCAGCTACATCCACAGCTGATTCCGTGCATAATCAGCCAAGGGGAGTGTCTTCTGCAATGAGTGATGCTTAATCCAATCACTGAAAGCCTTTTAAGGAGGATTCAGAAGAGACAGGCTCTCTTCCTGCTTCGGTTGGTAAGCCTCTATTGCGGAGTTCGTCCAGACCCTCCATCGGAATCATCAGCTTCACAACCTGCCCTGCACATTTTGAACTCTGCGTTCCCGCGGTCACGTGGAACATTTTTATAAATTTTATGTGTGAGTGTTCCCTGCTGATTCTGTTTCTCTAGACAACCCTAACTAATAGAATGTGTTAGATGGTTAGATGCTGTGGTGATAAATATATTAGAAAGGGGGATAGGAAATGGAAGTTAATATGAGTGACACTACAATTAAGACTTACAGAGGAAGAGAGTTCAGCATGGGCTTGAATAGCCAAAGAATGCTTCATAGAGGAGGGGAACTAAGAGTTTGAATTTGAAAGATAGGCAATGTATAGGTAAGAGAAAAAGTCAAGAGATTTCCAAAGGATAATATTGCCATAATGGTGCCTTTAAGTATGAGTGTGGTTTGCAAAAGCAGCAATGGAGAAATAGAGCTAGCTGGATGACATGTCTTGTGTCAGATTTAATCAAAGAATATTTTGGTTGAAGGAATCTTGCAGTTTATCTTATACAAATTTTAAATTATTGAAATAATAATTTAAATAATAATAATATTGTTGTGGTGCAATACTCCAGAAGTTCACCATTCCAGTGGGGAGAAGGTTACAAAGAGAAACAAGAGAGAATTAGGGTTCACGCTCATGGAACATCTCAGTTTGTAGAACAGTGTCTGTCCTCAAGAGTTAGATATCTAAACTTCTCTCTGATGTTACTAGTTCTGTTCTCTAGACCTACACTGTGTACCAATCTTTCACATGATAGTTATTCAACAATTTGAAGAGTATGTGGGACTTCGTGTCACTGGTTAACAATAATCAGTTTATTTTTTTTTTAGCTGTTCTTTGTATATTATAGTTTCCATGGCCTTAACTTCTTGCCCCTCTGTCTTCTCCATATAGCCTTCCCAACTTCCTGAAGTCTATGCTAGTGCAAGATTTTTCCTGCCTTCATAAAATAGAACAAGGGAATCATCTCCACTTCTCTTAGAGACTATCAATGCAGACTAAGACTACATGGGAAATTCTTTGAACCCTCAATACTCTGTTGTCTAGTTCAGTTCAGAACTCAGGTTCTAAAATGAACTTAGAGTCACCTAAAATACAAAAGTTCAAAGATTTTACTAGGTGTGTTGCTATATAATCGTATCTGCCACTTCCAGTGCTGAGTGTTTTACATCAGTTGTTCCAACATGACAAGATCTTTTAGACCATGATGCTGATGTGAAAATATAATTCACCATCCTCTTCAATTTGTTTCTCTAGGAATTTAATAAGTATGCAATTTATATTCTCACCTAATGCCTTGATAAAGAAGATTAACCTAATCAAAGCCCAATAAAAAACCGTAGAGTATGATATTTTAGATCTCCCTCTGAGTTGATATTCATTTATTAATCATTAAATTTGAGTTCATTCATTCAATCAGTTGAGTCTTTATGTTTACTTTTTTTAATCCATATTTTTCTTATTTTCTCCAGTAATACCAAAATGCTTGGTCATTTGCTGGCTTGAATCCAAATGTTATATTTTCAATATTTCCTTTGTTTGTCAGTTTAATAAACTTTTCTTTAAAGAAATTTGACTTGAGGTAGCACGAATTACAGTTTTAAAGCTGTTCTTTCTTCTAATGATTACTGTGTCTGTCTAATAATTTATAAAGTATATATTTGATCAACTGTACTAGAATT
This sequence comes from Tamandua tetradactyla, assembly GCF_023851605.1. NCBI lineage: Eukaryota > Metazoa > Chordata > Mammalia > Pilosa > Myrmecophagidae > Tamandua > Tamandua tetradactyla. Next base: position 134,944,195 of record NC_135329.1, on the reverse strand, counting down.
TTTCATATGACTGTCAGTGTACTTATTGCTATGTCTAACATGTAATCAGTTGTTTTTTTTAAGTAGCCTTTGTTCTTTTCCATTTTTCTGGCATCTTTCAGTTTCTACCACAGTTAAGTAGAAGGTGTTTAGCATACTCATCTGCAACTTTTCTCAATATCTTGGAATATACGTATACATGTAGCCTAACCTAGTTTTCAATATAATCATATTAATATTCATTCAACAATTTCCATAAGCGTGGTTACGACAAAGCAGCAGTAGAAAAGTGGAAGATTAGAAAACTTCTGAAAAGATGGTCATGAAGGAATAAATTCTCCAAAATTTCTCCTAGAAACAAAACAAATTTGCTAGAACAAAAAGCAAAATTTTGAATTAATTTTTTCGTCCAGAAATTAGTAAGCAGAGCCATCCAATTTCCAAGTACATTTAAAATTTTGCAGCTAAAATTCTGTTGGACCAAATTACAGGAATATACTACAAGCAGACACAACCTCAGTTCTACCAAACAGTCATGCACTTTAAACACAGGTTACTATAGGAGAGTCTAGCAATTCCTGCATATTATTTCTAATGTGTTTTCTTAGCAAGAGGAGGCTGGAGGCACAAGCTGTGCTGGAAGAAATAAGGACTGTGACACTTGCAAAGTTCCATCATTTCAAAGGTTTAATAGTAGGCCAGAAGAGGCCTTTTTCTCTGACAAAGTGAAAGTTCCAAGTGAATTTTAAAAGTAAGGGCACATGTGGGGAATAATAGGACAAATTTACCGGAAGCTACTTTAGCAGCTGTGGGTCTATAGCTGTGTGGCTCCTGTGTGTACAAATTGTGTGTTTGTGTGTACGGTGACTATGTATGTGTGTATTGTAAGAAGTGGAGTGGGATGAGATACATATCTCATAAAAACAGAGGCCCATAAACCTCAGCTTTGTTTTCTTTTCTTCCTTTCTAATGGCAATTCTTACCAGTTCGCTCCAAAGTAAAACTGCCATCTGGAAATGAAGAAGCATCCTGACAGTGGGCAAAGCAGGCCATCAAAAACCAAAGGGTAGACGTGTCAGGAAAGTGATCAGGAAGGGCCATGTGAACATCGTGATTGGACCACCAAAAACACCTGCCACAGACAGCTGGCTACCAGAACGGAAGTTATAATAAACAGAGAATAAGCACACACTTCTGTTTTCTATATCTTGCTGTAAATGACTAGAAAACCAGAGAAAATACACTAAGAACTTTCAGACAAAAGACAGCATACCCCACAGGACTGGGATCCCTGAGAGCTGCAAAACAAATGAGGCAAGCCTTCTGGGTGTCCAGATACATGCTTGATGCCAGTTTTCCGGCCACAGCACAGAAGGGAAACTGTAGTCAAGTTTAGAGGTGGGCAGTGATTTGAGATGTCAGGAATCAGATCTCAGGGAGGTTGAGGAGGTGAGACTTCACAGAGCAGAGTGGTACAGTCAGAGAAATAAGCAGGGAAAAAAAAACTTGGGAGATCTACAGAAGGGTCTCCATGAGGCTTTGGCTGATCTGCCCATATGTGGAGTAAAAATCGCCTGAGGCTGGGAAAAGAGCCACTGATAAACAGTGGAAAGGGAGTAGGTTGAAAAATTCCCAGGGTTCAAATCTGGTAGGAATAGTTTTCAGTCCAACCAATCAGAGTAGAAAGACTCAAAATAGATAAAACAAAGAGTAGAGTTTCTTAGAAAGGTCACATTTAACTAGTGGAGCTAAATTAGCTTTCTACAAAAAGATTCTTTGGATCTGTCATAATAAAGCTTAAAAGTAAGACTCAAAGGGATCACACTTATCTAAAAGTGACTATTCTTTGTGCCAGAACAAAATATAGCATTCTTTCATTCTTTAATGAAAAACAAATTTCAGCACTCAACAATGCTAAGTTCATTATAAAAATCAAAATTAACAAATATGCAACAAGAAAATACAACTAGAAGAATAAAGCAAATAGATCAAGAAATATCTGTTTCTTATTGATGATGAAATTAGTAGAGCAGGACCTTAAAACAGATAATCTTATGAATATGCTCAAGGATGTGAAGACAAGCATATACTAAATGAAAAGGAGAATGTAAGATATGTGGAACTTCATATGGGAATTTTCAGATGGGAAAATTCCATCTCTGAAGTGAAAAACACACTGGATGGGATTAGCAGTAGATCAGACACTGCAGAAGAAAAGATCAGCAAACTTAAAGGCATAGAAATAGGAACTATGCATGTGAAGCACAAAGAAAAGAGTCTAAAAAAAGTAAAGTGTCATGGGTTCTGTGACAATATCAAGCAGCCTAAATTGTGTAATTGAGTTAAAAATGACAGATATGGAGGCAAGAACATTTGAAGAAATAAATTAAAATATTTCCAAATTTGATGAATATGATAAATTTGCAGATCCAAGTTTCTCAATGATCCACAAACAAAAGAAATGGATAGATGATAGATAAATTAAATATATAATTACAGATGATGATGATGAGATAGTATTTGATGGACAGATACAGATAAAATCGCACCAATGTTCATTAGTATCAAATTGATGAAATTCAATGATTAAAAGAAAATCCTCAGTGGGCCATGTTGGCTCAGCAGGCAGAGTTCTCACCTGTCACGCCAGAGACCCGGGTTCAATTCCCGGTGCCAGCCCATGCAAAAAAAATCCTAAAAGCAGCCAGAGGAAAATAGTGCACATTACATAAAAAGGAACAAAAATGAGAATTCGTGCACACTACTTAATGAAAACCATACAATAAAGAAGACAATGGGATACATATTTTAATTGCTGAAAGACAAAAAAATAAAAAACTGTCAACATGGAATTCTATGCCGTCTGAAAAGAATTTTCAAAATTAAAGGCAAAATAAACCTTTTTTTTCAGGTTAAGCAAAAGATGGTAATTTGTTACCAGCAGTTAGCATAGATAAAATGTTAAAAGAAATTCTTCAGGCAGAAAAAACAACTCAGAAATGGTAAATGTGTGTGTAAATAAAATACTATTTTTCAAGTTTAAAATTTCTCCAAAAGATACCTGATGTTTAAAAAATGGTATTAACAATTATCTTGGGATTTATCACATTTAAAAAACTAAAATGAAAGACAGTAAGAGAAAAGACATGAGGCAGAAATTGAAGAATAGTGTTATCCTTACATTATATGTGTGAAGTCACATAGTATTATTTTAATATGATTGTGATAAGTTAAACCTTGGAGAAACTACTAAATAATCCAGATGGTATAGCCAATTGTGAAAATTTAAAATTGGGTCATAAAAAGTACTTAATCCAAAAGAAGGCATAAAAAGAGGAACAAAGGAAAAAATAACAAATGGGAAAAGTAGGGGAAAATGGTAAGAGGTTAAATGTAATACAATCATATCAATATTACATTAAATATACTCTAATCACTTGAATTTAAAGATTGTCAGAATGGATTAACAAAGAAAAATAACCAAACTAAACAAAGTTCTCAGATTTTAATAATCTGTTATCCCAGTGTTCTTGAAATTTCCTAACATTGTCAAATGACTGAATAAATTCTCAGGCTAAAATATAAAAGTAATGAAGTAGGAGGTGATTCAAACAGTTCTTAAACAAATATGGAGGATATATAAAACTCACTCTCTAAATTGTTTAGTAACTAATAAGCCTAAATGTATGTATGTGCATTCAATAAGGAAAACAGAGAAAAATTATTTTAAAAAAATAAAAAAGAAAACAATGATACAAGGCTTATTTTAAAATTTCAAAGTAATCAGAAAAATGAACATACTATCCTAAAACTAGGCACAGCATTTATTTTTTAAAATCTTATTGAAATATAATATACATTTAGAGAACTATACATTGGAAGTAACTTTTAATAATTTATCCTTTTAATTATCCATGTAAATTTAATAATTTATGAGGTAGAAGATTATTATAGGCAGTAACTAATTTTCATTCTGAAGGGATTAAAGAGTGTATGGACTCTATGAAACAACAGATTGAATATGAGTGAGAAAATACATTAAAAAGAAAAGTGAGTTCAGATTGACAGAATTTAAGGAAACTAATAATGCTATGGCCCTATTTCAAGTGACATTATAAGCAGAAACAAGGGCAATGAACACCACAGGAACCTGAACCCATACTCATCCTAAATGCAAGGAAAAAGGAATATGGAGATAAACAATCAGAGAGAAATAATGGATATATCGGTTATACAATCAGACCCATGTCCATCAACAAAGGTATGTATAAATGCAAGGTGGTACATATCCATAATGGAATATTATTCAGATATAAGAAAAATGAAGTTAAGAGACATCCTACAACGTGGAAGAACTGAAAACATTATGCTCAGTGATAAAAGCAAAGCATGTAGGGTGCATGGGTGGTTCAGTGGCAGAATGCTCACCTTCCATGTGGGAGACTCAGGTTTGATTCCTGGGCCATGCACCCCATAAAACAGAATAAAAATAAAAACAAGCAAAGCATATAAGGACAAATATTGCATGTTATCACTTATGAGATGACAATATAAATAGCAAATTTGCAGAGATAGGAAGTAGATTAGAGACTACCAAGGAAAGAGGGGAAGTAGGAATGTTTGTTAAGAACAATCAACTTTTTTAATCAAAAATTTTTAGAAAGAAAAATACATGGAATGGGACAGTAGAACCCCAGTCAGCCCACAACCAACATTAAATGTGGTGAAAGAAAAGCTGTATATTGTTCGTTATGCAGCATAAGCTAGCAAAAACTGCCTTGTTCGTTGCTAAAATTGTATACATATAATATTTATATATATGGATAGATATTTATATTTATGGGTATTTATATTTAATATATATATAATATTTACATTTAAAGATATTTAATTTATGTATAGATATATATAAATTAAAGAATTTGGGCTAACCAAATGAGTTCTTCCTTTCATTAATTATCAGCCCTTATTACCAGACTTACAGCTTTCTTGTTTTGCCTATTCTAAAACAAACGAATAAAAGACTTTTAATGTCCTTAGCATTTTTAATAAGTTGAAAGTATTCTGGGTTTTAATCCTCTAGATCTATTATGGCAGTCTTGTGCCTCTCCTTTATATGAACTCTCTGGCCTTACTTCCATATATTCTAGATGTGCTTTTAAACATCTGATTTACTTGGAGCTGCTCCCCCAGGCAACTTCATTGGTCAAACTACCTCCACTTATTGCTCATTGGGACCAATCACTTTGTAGAGTCAGAATATTAGTCTTGAGAGCCTCCAGACCAGGCTGAACTCCCTCTCACTTCAGAGGCTTACATCTTGGCCTCTTTTCTCTGAGATATGGAAAATCTGCCTTCCTGAAATTTAGAGAAGTCACTTGGTAATATGTACATCCCTGTTTTAGAAAACTGGGGCCTTCAGGATAGCATTGCCATGTTTTCCCTTAAATTTTCATAATTTTCACTTATCTAATTAATCATTCTTGCTGGTCAAAATTATATTCAATAAAATAGCTTTCCTCATCATTTTCTTTGTTTCTAATAGTACTTAGGCAATGAAGTTTCTAGCAATGAAGATTCATATTACTGAAAGTTGTCATCACCATGATATTACACAACTATTACAGTTTTGTGGTCAGTATTTCTTTGTCAAAGCAGTCAAGAATGAGAAATATGGTCAAAAGTTACATTCATACTAGAAGTTATTTTTATTGTTGAGTAATAGTATAGTATCCAGGTAAGTTGCCATACCTAAAACTTGTGAGACTTGTTTAAACTTGATGGACTGGGACTGGTTAAAGTTAAAAAACACTTTGATTTTAAAATGACAATAAATCTATTCTTGCCACATGATACTTATCACAAATTATAATTATGTATCATATTTGAATAATCCTTTATTAAATAATTGTCTTTCTTCTAGACAGTAAGATTACAGAAAAAGTGCCAACCAAGTTATTTTCTTTCACTCCAATATTACCTGGGAACCTGGAACATAGTATGTGCTCAAAATATTTATTCACTGTATTACAGATCAATGTCAGTAATCATTGGCTCTGATGGCATCACGTTCTTATCTTTAAGCCAGTTATGGAGCAGGGAGGGAATGAACTGATGGGCTTAGGCATCCATGTCACATGCTAACTCTTTGCAACCATAGACCAGTCATCTTCAGCAAAAGAGCATCTGCTAACAGTGGGAAAAGGTTGGTATCTTGTTTCGGTTTCCCCCAGAAGCAAATCCTGAGACGAAGATTCATGGTTTATTTGGGCGATGATCTCAGGAAACACTGATGAGAGAGAGATGAAAGTAGACAGGAAGGGAAGGCAGCCTTAAGTGGTGATCAAGCACATCACCACTGTTGACAGTAGAGCCTAATTCCACATGGAAACTCTGACCAAGAGAGCTGGGATATTTATACACCAACTCCTAGATCGGGATGCACTTCGGAAAGAGTTAATTCCCTGGCACTTCTACCCTACAAGGTACATAGACAGAAATTTTGGAAGCTAGAAGATGCTCTTCTGAGGCAGAGGGTAGATGCTGATAGGGGCAAGTAGGTCTCTCCTGCACTGAAATGTTAAAATATAAGGACATGTGCTGGGCACCAACATTGCGAACTACAGGTGGTTCCCTCCAAGGAAAATCAGAATGTGATTGCCTCAGTAAGGGGAATGGAGTCAGGCATCTAAAAAGCAAGTGTGGAAATCACATTGCCTCTCTCTGCTAAAGACCTGAATTGGACCTTTGATATCACAATAGAAAGCAAACTCTTACTCCATTATTCCCTGAGGAAAACCATGACATAATCATTAACCTCATTTCGGGTGTTCTTTGACTAAAGAGCAAAATGGTCTCTTTAATAAAAAATAAGTTGTGGAGGGGCAACAGTGGCTCAGTGGCAGAGTTCTCACCTGCTATGCCAGAGACCCAGGTTCGCTTCCCAGTGCTTGCCCATGTTAAAATCAATAAATAAATAAGAAAGAGAGAGAGAGAGAGAGGGAGGGAGGGAGGGAGGGAGGGAGGGAGGGAGGGAGGGAGGGAGGGAGAGAGAGAGAGAGAGAGAGAGAGAGAGAGAGAGAGAGAGAGAGAGAGAAAGAAAGAAAGAAAGAAAGAAAGAAAGATTAAAAAATAAAATAAAATTAGCTGTATTTGAGCTGTCTCTGAGGACTGTTGCACCTTGTTGGGAGAAGGAATGATAAGGAGCAGTATTTGTATTGGTTGTATTTAGACTTCACTGCCTTCCCATTTTCAGTCATGGGAGAGATGTATTCTAAAAAGGAACGCTGTCTTTAAATTGGGCTGGGGTTCAGAGTCATCTTTCAGAAGCTGATGGCAGTAGGCCATGGATACAGAGGAGGGCTGAAGTGCCCTAGGATATGACTAGTGGAATAGAAAAATTTTCTGTGCAGGCCAAGGGCTAGACATTGAATCAGTCCTATGTAGGTCTAAGAGTAATATATGTTACCAAACCCCAACCAGGACCATTCCGGCCAATCCTCAAGAACACCTAGGGCAATATATGATTCCACAAGCGTTCCATGCACTAGAGTAACTTTCCAGAAGTTCCATGCACTAGAGTAACTTTCCAGAAACCTACAACCTCCAGAAGGGTTCCTTGACCAGATAAGTTGTGAAACCTAGAGGGCCCAGGCTCTCCAGAACATCAGTTGGTTCCATCGCCCTACCCCATATTAGTGACAGCCCCTTCCAACATGAAAAAGTTAGAATGGCCATAGCTCAAATACCGCTAAAGAAAGGGATGGAAAGATCAAACATGATGGTGGAGTTATACAGAGAAAATAGGATTTAACTAATGAATATGGATGCTGAATCATTAAATTGATAATTTTTTTTGTCTTCAGTAGCTAGAAGTAAAAATCTAAAATTGTGAAATTGCAATCCATGTTAAACTCTGGAATATGCTCTACAACTAATTGTGGTGCTGTGCTTCAAAATTTATTGCATTTTTGTATATACATTATTTTTCACAAAAAAAAAGAAAAAAAAATCGATTGTGATGACCATTGAAACTATCACTTTCACTAATACCACAAGGAGAAATTCACTTTTACTAAATATATAAAATATAATCACTCCACCAATACAGTAAAGTCACTGAATGTTGAGCTAAAAAATCATCTAGGTATAGGTACAGTATTCAAAAAAGTCAATCCAAAATTATTGTCATCATGAATCACTGGCTCTTTCATTACTGATGTGAACAGTTTCAACCTAGTTGTCTCTTCATGTCCTACTAGAAGTGATATTTCTCAAACTTTAATGTACATGCAAGTCACCTGAGAGTATTGTTAATAGTAGATTCTGATTAAGTAGGTCTGGTGTGTAGTACATTTGCATTTCTAACAAGATCCCAAGTGGTGTCAGTTCTGCTTATCAAGGGACTGCACTAAAAAGTAACCATAACTCCAAACATGTCTCCAATCAAGGAATCGGGAGCATTACTTTCTTGTCTTCCCTAAGTCTCTGGTGAAGTCATGGAATGGCACCTGAAACAACACTTCAGTACCCTAAGAGAGCCTGTATCTCCAGGGATGTGGAAGGGGAACATAAACTTCTTGCTTTCTTCCCGAATGCTATTTCTGTCTTCCCAGACACCCAAAACTGAAATCCCAAGAGATCTATTGAATCTCTTTCATATTACCCTCTCCAAACCAAAAACCCACATTAAAAATGTATAAATGCATGTGAGTATGAATAGTTACACTCCTATGATAAAATGAAGTTCCACAGCAGACGGATTTTGGTCAGAAAATACATTTTACAAGTAAGATTCTAAAGGACCCTTTTAAACGACAGTGTGGGGATAAAATTATTTCAAACAGATGAGAAATGCTTCGGCACTGTCCCTCTAATGGATGTACCTTAAAGAAAGCCAAGGGGGAATTTAAACTCCACATACATTTGACGAACATTCAAATGAATATCTACGACTAATCTCAAGTGCATCTGAATAAAAAATAGAACAATTCTGATGTTCCAAGTTGAATTATTAAGTAAAAATATTCAGTTATCAGATAGTTAATTAAGTGGAACTGACTGTATTCATTAAAATATTTGTTCCAAACAAATGTATTTAACATTCAGATATTATGCAGAATAGGTGACAATTGCATATCTCCATGGAGATCAATAATGGGATTCAGATCATTGTGTAAAGAGTCTGCAAGTTTAATGCAGAGAGAATGTCATTATTATTTCTCTCTTAATGATGGTCATTATGCGCAAACACTGATTGAATTCCATTTGTTACCTGCATTTGAGCTGAGAGGAATAATTACAATTTAAGTGTCTCCATTAAAATTCATAAAAGAATATGAATGCAAAAATTATACTTGAAACTGACAAAATATACTTTGAAGATATAAATTGTGTTTTCTGATAGGCCTCTTAAAAGTGTTAAAAATAGCCTTATTTTAATAAGATGGCATATAAAGATCATGTGTTATCCTCACCTTTATGTTAATTTCAATGCAGCAATACATGACTACTAATAAAAAGTAAAGAAATTAACTTCTAAAAAGTAAAATCAATTAAACAATATGCCAATTATCACCAGTATTTTTGAGGATTGGGTCATAGTCACCTTTTTTTATTAATGATTTTATTGCTGTATGATATTAAAATTATGTTCTGTCATTGAATATGTATTAGTGATACCTTTCTACACCTATCAGTATTGATAGCTAACAGGTCCAAGGGTTGGACCGAAATAAATTGTATACTGTTTTCTATTTCATTCATTTGAAATATATTTCTTGTGGGCTGTTGTCCACTGCTCAAAATTTTAGGTGCTAATGGTTATGTGCTTACTTCATGAGCTTCACCAATCCAGAGTTTTCAGTTGATTAACCTGCATTTTTCTCTGAGTGAAATGAAACCCACTGTAAGATGCTGTATTGGATGTCATTGACCCTTAAAAGACTTGCCATGTAGTGGCCTAGGGGAGTTTTCTAAGTCTGATGAGAGACAGCTGAGTATTTAATGCCACAGAAACCACAAAATAAATGCTATCAATGGAGCTGTGAAGCATTTATGCTGCTCATCAAGTGTTTGGAGAAGTAGCTGAGGGGAGAACTGATGTTTTCTTTCCATACCAGACGTGTTTCCCCGACTCTAGATCAGAGAATCTAAACTGCATGTAATATAACATCAAAAGGTTTTATATTACAAAATTATATATACCGTTATGCTAGCAATTAAGAGCAAAGAAGTCATAGAATTTTTGAGTAAGAAGGGTCCATCTCATCTACCTTCAACATTGTAAAGATGAGAAAAGTAAGGTCTAGAGATGACCAAGGTTAAATGTGTGTAAATGTCAGTTAGCTTAGATGTAGAACCAGAATATGGATCCAAGATTTCTGTGAGTCTCTTTGTTTCTGATATTGCCAGTCTGTCACTTTGACGTAAAATGCAAAGATTAGAATTATCTGGAGAGCGTCTACTCACTGTCTGTAGCACTTGGCATTTTTCCATGAGATTCAGATTATCTTGGAAGATGGGGGAATAGTGTGGGCTTCTGGAGGAGGAGTGACAGGATTCCCACCCAGCATCTGTCCTCGCTGAGATTCCTGCAACCAGTTAAAAAAGAAGACAGAGGGGAAAGGGTGGAGAGTAAAAGAACAGAAAAAAGAAACAAAGAAAGTATTGGATGGAAATCAGTGACGTCTTCCTGAAATAGTTAATAGGACATACAATCTTGCATTGCATTCATTTCTATTTGTGTGCTTTCTTCTGGAGACTAGAACTCTGGGCCAAACAGCCCTCTATCTACTGACTATACAAAATACCAAGATAGTATATCTCCTAGTAATTAAACATAAAAAGTGGTAGAAAACATTAGCGTTCACTCTGACATAAATAAGCAATGATTATTGTACTACCATATTAAATGAAGGGAAAAAAAAGACCTTTGTCCCTTTTAAAGAAATTAGTGCAGTTACCTTAAAGAAGTAGAACAATATTTAACAAGTCAATATGTGAATGCGACCTAAGCTTTTGATTCCATCAATACCAACGAATAGCAGTTCAGATCAACTGGGATTAAATCAT